>NC_081185.1:133465306-133556621 GCF_029867415.1 Vicia villosa
GTTCAAGCAACATACTATAGGATGGCTTCTCTTTTCGCATGAAGAGGTGAGCGTTGGAGTGCAGTTCTAGAATCCGGGCAAGTATTCAGCGAAACCTGCGTCAAATTCATGTAAGAGCAATCTGCCAAAGCCAACAGCCACATTGTGACATCTTTCGACCGATTCAACCGGACCTTTAGTGTTAAAGAAACAATTGACCATAACGAGGGCCTTCCAAGACAACAATACAGGGTTCTTACAGACGAAGGGTGGTGCGATTGCGGAAAGTTTCAAGCCTTTCGCATGCCATGCTCTCATGTAATTGCAGCATGTTCGTATGCGCACCAAGATCCGTTAGCACTTTTATCTCCCATTTACAAGGCGGATACCTTGCTCGGAGTGTATAACAATGCATTTCAAGTGATGGCAAAGGAGGATTATTGGCCTGCGTATGAAGGGGACGTGGTTTGGCATAATGATAACATGCAGAGAAAGAAAAGAGGTCGACCAAACAGCACCCGGATCAGAACTGAAATGGATCATGAGAAAATGGTACGAAAGTGTGGTATATGTCGTGAAGTCGGGCACAATAAAAATACATGTCCTAACCGTGGATCAACCTCTACCAACAATTAGTTGTATGTCATTTGTATTTTGTATTTGTACTGCTTATGTATTTGTATTTGTATTTGGACTGCTTATGTATTTGTATTTGTATTTGTACCGCTTATGTATTTGTATTATCTCTTATTAAATCAACTAGTTATGTATTTGTCTTGTAGTGAAATTGTCTTCATGACCCATACTTTCAGTCTGTATTTTGGACAGTAAAATACCCATGCTTTCGTCTAGTCCCATCAAGTCAGACATTGATCAGTGTGCCTTCATTTATCATACAAGTTAGACGTGCTTGTAAACAGTACGCAACAATACTCATTTTCTACCCACTACTATTATAAATTAGGGGTTCTTAGGGTTGAGTTTACACACAGAAACACAAACACAAACACCAAACACAAACACAACAATGTCTCGCATTAGGCCAGATGGATGTCACCGGACAACAGAGCCGCCGCCCCGGAGATCAACATGGCGTATCGAACCTGAACCGGAGTATCGCAGAAGGAACGGACATGTCATATTCTCTCCCGTCAAACCTCCCATGCCGGTTATGTTTTGGAATATCTCTTCCGTCGAGCAACTCAAGAGGACTCTCATGACTTTTTTAGAAGGGGAATACGAATTCGGCGAACAGATCAGAAGCATCAAGAGGCTTAAAACAAGAGCCGATGTTGTGACCGGAGCAACAATAAGTTTCTGGGATAACATGGAATACGACATTGATTGCATTCAAATGATGCATGGACCCAATGACATTGTTTTAACCGTAGTAATTTCTTAGATGTTTTAGTTTTTCTTTTTTTGTTGGTTATTTTCAATGTACCTTTTAATTAATGAATGAAATAATTTTTCCATGAACGCTCATGTTAGCTGATTCACTGATCTTATTTTCTTATTTAATATATATATTTTTTAAATATGTTAAAATAAAAACACAAAAAAACACAAAAAAGAAAAACAAAATAAAATTAAAAAAAAAAAAAGCATAAGACATTGGCGCCACCCAAGGTGGCTTGATAATTCAAATTGCACCTTTAAGCCACCCCAGGTGGCGCATATGAAGGGGGGTTTGGGTGTTGGCGCCACGGGAGGAGGCTCCTACGTGTAGGCCACCTCCCAAACCTGGTCATACAGGTAATTTTCCTGAAAACTTTGTTTTTTGGGTAAAAATTTTTTTAAACATGGTTATTTGGAATTTTTTTCATGAAATGTAGTATTTGAAGTAATGGTATATATTTGATGGAGCATCAAATTTTAAAGTTAAGGAATTGATAATAATATGATTAAGAAGGTGATGTAAGATTAAATAATATATTTTTGTTTACATCAAATTTAAATTTAATTATAATTTTGATCTCTCTTTTATTTTATTTATTGAATTAATTATTCTATTTCAAATTCAAATAGTTTTGATCTACTTTCGCTTTTTTTTCTAAAAGTCAATAAATTGTTCTTTTTTAACATATTTTTTATCTATAAAATTCCATAAAAAAAATCCTATATGATCATTTATTATATTTTAAACTGACAAGTCATTTAAAAATAGAAATATCATCGGCTTAAATAGTTTTAATTGGTCCCTATAATTTAGTGTGTTTTTAATTTTCGTCCCGGTCTTTTATATTTTTTAGAAATGATTCATGAATGTTAAAATCATTTTGATTTTAATCCCTAAAATTAAAATCTGCAGAAAAAACGCAAGAAACCCGCAGATTTTCCTACGAGTTTTAACTTTAGAGATTTAAACCAAAATGATTTTAACTGAATCCCTTATAAGAAAAATAAGATACAAGGACAAAAATAAATTGTACGTCAACTTACAGGGATCAAAAGACTATTTAAGCCAATATCATCAATAAAATTGCAGAAATTTGAGATGAATGTCATGTCATAACTATTTAAATTTAAAATAGAAGATTAGTTTCATGAATCATCTAAAATATGAGATCAAAATGTTTGAATTTAAAATAAAAAAGTTAAGGTTGTAAATTATTTAAAGGGAAATGTTAACCAATACTCTTGGGATACTCTTTAAGTGATTAAAATAATAAATTTTTATTAAAATACGTGTATTTAATGCATTGAAAATATATTAAAAATTGAAATATTGACTTTTATAAAGAATATTTTCTTTATTTAATATGTTTAAAGAATGTCCTGAAAACACTTGGCAAGATCCTTATTTAAAAATAGAGAGAACAAAACATTTGAACTTAAAATAATAAATTAGTTTAGTATAACATTTATATAAAATAAAAAGACAAAAACTATTTGAATTTCAAGTAGATAATTAATTTTGTAAATCGTGGGTGGCCAAAACTATAATTAAACCTTAAATATAATAAATACTCCATTTTATTTTTTATAAATATATACAAATTCGTCTCAAATTTTTATGTAAGAAATTAAAACTAACTTTAGTGTATATATGAGAGAACCTGTACTATAGACCATCTTGTATATCCTCAAAATCATTTTGAAATACATACATTATCTTTTAGGTAATTGAACCTTGTTATTTTTAATAGTAACCAAAAACAGAACAAAGATTTAGTAATAAGTATTAAGAGACTGTAGTTGCAGCCGCTGAGAATTAAATGCTTGATCTAAAATTCAGAAAAAGTAAATTTACAACCCGACAACCTTCAACCTCCAAAATTTATGTTTTTCCTTTCCTTTTACTTACCTCAATCAAGTACATTTATGTTCTTCTTTTCCTCAATCAAATCCTTGGCCCTACATTCTCTACCGCTTATAATCATACCTTCCTCCGCCCCCACCTCAACATTTAATTATTTCGTTGTTATATTCCTCAACATATACTATACATGGCTATATATACATAATACATATATATAGTTATTATTCTCTTATTCGTATAAAGTGGTTGGTTCCTCAGAAAGAAAATACAAGTGCTAACGTTGGAAAATGGTGGGTGTTATTTCGTTGATAACAGGTATGGCTGGTCCAAGTGGGTTTGGATCAGCTTCAACTGCTGAGAAGGTTACTGAAGGAATTGATGCTAGCAACCTTACTGCTATTATAACAGGTTAATCATCTTGGTAACATCGTCACCTTTGAAAAAAATATGTATATGTGTCTGTGTTACGATACTTTTGACTGTATTTTATTTATTTAGTTTAAACTATTACTTGTCAACGTTACGGTATCAGGTATCAGTGTCGTGTTTACGATGTCCGTGATTTATTGAAAATCTTAAGAAAACTGTTTAAAATGAATGCAGGAGGAGCAAGTGGTATTGGGTTGGAGACAACAAGAGTGTTGGCTCTTAGGAATGTGCATGTCATCATTGCAGCAAGAAGCATGGAATCTGCAGAGAAAGCCAAGCAACAAATATTACAAGAGAACAAGTTTGCACGAGTGGATGTAATGAAACTTGACTTGTGTTCAACAAAATCTGTCAGATTATTTGTGGAGAGTTTCCTTGCTCTTGATCTTCCTCTCAACATCTTAATGTAATGTTTCTTTTAAACCATGGAATTATTATCTCTAATATGAGTACAATATAAAATACATAAATAAAAAAATCATTCATTTATATTTTGACAACTTTTATATTTATAACAAACTACGAGTTTAATTCAAATATGGTAGATGATAAAAAAAATCTAAAACATATACAAAAATGTAATTATAAATACTAATTCTTATTTTTTTTTATTATGCTAATTTATTGTAAAATTTTAATAGAACTATAGATTATTTAGTATGAATTTTAATTATATTTTAATTAATACTCAAAATTTTTAGACAAGATCTCTAGAAAAAATTTAATTTTTTTATTTGTTAAATAAATATATCTGATCTAATATATTGATAGGGTATATTGCTTATTCAATATATTTAAAAAAAAATTATAAATAGAATCGAAAATACAATATGATAAAATTATCCTAAGTAGTAGTTGTCACATTATTAATGATGACGGGGCATTTCAATTACACATTACAATTTGGATTTAGTACTTGATTTTTGAAATGTCAGAAACAATGCTGGGATCATGTTTTGTCCCTTCAAGCTTTCAGAAGAAGGGATTGAGATGCAGTTTGCAACAAACCATCTTGGTAATGTCTTATTAATTATTTCAAAAATTATTTTATTTGTTTTTTAATATAAAAAACTTGTCTTTTTTTTAATCAATTAAACTAAAAAAAAATCTTATACTAAGTACTATAGGAGTGTATTATTTTGAATCTATTAATTATTCGTTACCCTATCTAATTCTTTTTCACTTCTCAGGTCATTTTCTATTGACAAATCTTCTTCTTGACAAAATGAAACAAACTGCAAAAACAAGTGGAATAGAGGGAAGGATCATAAATCTATCGTCAATTGCTCATAGATACCCTTACTGCAGAAAGGGGATTAGATTTGACAAGATCAATGATAAAAATGGGTACTTTTGCTTTGACTTTTACCGACTAAAGTAAATTTGTTATTTCATATGGTTGCAATTTTTTTATTTTTTGTGTTGTTATAACTTATAATTTTAATTTCAGTTATTCGAGTAAAAAGGCCTATGGACAATCCAAGTTAGCCAACATATTACATGCAAATGAACTATCCCGTCGTCTTCAGGTGAGCCTTATATGTTAACATAAATTAATTAAATTAATTGCAATTTAGATTATATTATAACATAACAATTATATAAAAGAGAGATAGAGATATGATTACTACTAGTAGTAATTTTTAATTCCCCTTCCTATTATCATTGGTATTATATTTGGGAAAGTAATCGAATTTTATTGATAATATAGCAAGCACAAGGTTGGCAAAATGGGCACACCCTGGTATGTTTGGGATGTCCATAATTTCTTTTGGGTGGACCAAACTTTTAGGTTTGCACTTGATATTTTGGGACGTCCACAATTTCTTTTGGGTGGACCAAACTTTTAGGTTTACACTAATATGTTTACATTGTCCCACTCCCTAAAAATAGAGACACATACACGTACTTTAGGGATGAAATAGATTTGACCGATCTATAGTATAAAATAGTTAAACTTAGATTTTTATAATTTTTTTTATCTAATTAAATAAATCTATAGAATATTGATATATATATATATATATATATATATATATATATATATATATATATATATATATATATATATATATATATATATATATATATATATATATATATATATATATATCTATTAAAAAACTTTTAATATATTAATATGTTATAGATCAAATTCAATCTTTAAAATTTTATCGTAGAAAATACTCAACATTTTTAAAGTATGGTTTAACTTGGCTTGGCGTATTCTCACCCTAACAAACATTAAAATTCAAAAATTATCTCTATTTTGTCACGCACAATGTAATTTCATTTTTTTTCTTCTTACGGTGCTTTTAAGAATGTAAGACCCACATATCTGTCTCACCCTATTTTTTTCGGACCATTCAAAATTTTAAACCGATACTCTCAATTATACATGTTCCAATATGTTTTTCTTTAAAAAAAATTGAGAGATGGATATACTCGTTTCCCACCATAAAATCATCATATAAATATAAATGGACTAGTCAAAGAGTGTATAATTAAATTAATTTTTGGTTTGGTTCATAGAGCATGTTTTAATTTGTTGTGTCAAATTTGTGAACAGGAAGAGGGTGTGAATATTACAGCCAACTCTGTTCATCCAGGAGTAATAATGACTCCTCTTATGAGATATTCTTCTTACCTTATGAGTATGTTAAAAAAAATTAAATAATCCTCCATATTTTAAGTTTTTATTCTACTTTTTTAATTTATATTAAACCAAATTAATTTATATACTCCATTGTGTATGCAGAATTCTTGAAGATCTTCAGCTTCTACATATGGAAAAACGTCCCACAGGCATTTAATTTAATTTAATCCTTTTAGTATTTTCAATATTCATACAAAATTTCACATTTGAAAACCTCAAAAGCCTATATAAATATGTAGTTAATCAATCTTTTTTTTTTTGTTTAATTGGTAGGGAGCAGCTACAACATGCTATGTTGCACTTCACCCAAACGTGAAAGGTGTGACTGGGAAATACTTTGTGGATTGCAATGAATTCAAGCCAAGTTCATTTGCTAAAAATAAACAGTTAGCAAAGAAACTTTGGGATTTTAGTGACAAGTTGATCAACTCAATCTCGAAAGCTTGATGGAGCACACTTGATGTTTGGTTCACCAATTTATCATGTTAACTCGTTATTATATGTCATATTAATTATGCGATGTTGTAAGGTGTGTGTTTTGTTGTAAGGTGCATGTTTATTTACAGTAAAATGTATGGCTCTATAAGGATAAGGATGTTTATATGCATGTGTGTCGTGGGGTCTGAAATAAATGTCATTCCCCGTCATTAATTTCTATCATATTTATATTTTATTTTACATTTGGATATGAAATTAAGAGGCTGATCTCAGTGATATAACCTTCATTTCAAATAGGGTAAATTGCACTCACCACCCTTGAGTTATGTTGAAATGTCAATCACACCTCCTCTATTTTGAAACTCAACACTGACTTCCCTTACTTAATTTTTACCATACACTAACTTCCCTTTATTTCAATTTTAATGATTTAATAATAAGATAAATCTCTCTTAACACCATTTACCTCTGTTAAAACAGAAGAGGTTCCCTTCCACTTTCCTTTACTTTCTTCAAGGTTTCACTAAACAATACAAACATCCCCTCTAATTTTGAATAAACACTCCCCTCAAATTATGATTGTTAACACCTTTAGCATATAAAAAAAAATCCTGCACATGATTTTTGAAGTTCTTAAAATTATGCTCTTCCTTTCTACATTTTCCTCATCAATCATTAGAATTGGATTTTAGTTTTATCATTTGTATTTGATTTCTTTGAACTATTTTACATTTCCTCTAACATTTTTTGTTGGGATTCTATATCTATAACATTTGTAAAATGAAATCTTGCTACATTAATTTTGAGCAAGGTACTGTCTTCTGAGTAGGCATTAATATATGTGTTATCAAGTTTTTAGCAGCATGGTTATGACATTGTGGGTTTGTTGTCAAGGCAGCAACTTAGCTTAAAATGCTCCCTAATATTTGAATAGATGTCAATTTCATACTACAAATCTATTACAGAAACAAAAGTAGAAATAAAATAAAAGCGAAAGAAAACTTAGTAGCCGGAAGAAATTAAAGGAAAGTGGAAGAGAACCTCTTTTGTTTTTATAGTGTTAAGAGAGATTTATCATATTTAATCATTAAAATTGAAAAAAAGGGAGGTTAGTGTATGGTAAAAATTAAGCAGGGGAGATTAGTGTTAAATTTTAAAATAGAGGGGGTGTGATTGACATTTCAACATAACTCAAGGGTGGTGAGTGCAATTTGCCCTTTCAAATATGTATTTGGATTTATCCTTTTAGATTCATACCACCATACAAGGCTGATCTCTTGGACGAGTGATATAACATACATTTAAATATGTATTTGGATTTATCTTTTAGATTCATACCATCATACAAGCCTATTCTTGTTAAAACACTAAAAGTTAGCTTTCCTTCTAGGATCAGGGAGAACCTCAAATGTATGGTAGTCTGTGTATGTTTGTATTTGTTCTACGTGTTTTTCAGATTCCCTTTTCATTCATGCAGGTGCCTTTATATAGGCCTCCGGCAGCTTCTCATTAACCCATTAAAGACGTGCCTCTCTGTATCCCTCTTCCACTCATGGGATTGTAACGTCTGTCGTTGCCATAAACACATGTAATCAAAGTCATGTAACGTTTGTCTAATCACCAAGTTACACTTACGACTCTTGCTCTTCTCGGGTCCGGATTCATGTAAATCAAGTTTAGGGGGTCGATCCCATACCCGACATTCTATTTAGCTTAATCGGCCCTAGACTACATCCCGACACGTCTTCTACTGGCTAATCCCATCCGACTACATACCCGACTAAGACCTGATTGAGTAGTCGGATCTGGTCTCTATGAGCAATCATGTATACTGGCCTATATTCCATTCTCTGTCCGAGTTCACATCTCGGCCCTGATAAAAATATTTTGGAATGTACATAAGCTCCCCGGGCACGAAGTTCAAAAAAGTGAAGTGTTCGAACAAAAGAAGTCCAATGTTTTTTATCTCGAGGTTAGGTTATGAACTCGATCATCTAACACACTTCATAACCAACCCGGATCAAGTGACGTGGACAAGCGTTGCATGTGAAGAGACGTGGCTTTTCAGACAAACTTTCTATTTCCTCAAGTAATGATGATTTTGTTGGGAATTTGACCCCAACGATCGTTCCACTTCCACGCCACTCCTCAAAGGGTCCCTCTATTTAAAGCTCTTTCCCTCTTTCATTTCCGTCTCCCCTCAGTAAAACCCTTGATTTTCTCAATGTTTAAACATTCTCACGTATCTTCTTTATCTCCTTGACTTATTTCCTTTTTCGTGTTTCTTATACTTTCCTTAAAAAATAGTAGTTATACGAGAGTGTGATAGTGAGGGAAACATTTTTGAAACCCCAAAATTCCAAAGAGAGAAAAGAATTGTGGGGTCAATGCATGAGGGAATGTAAATATAACCTAGGCCAGGAGGAATTCGATCGCGTTATGAAAGAAGTTTATGATGATATTTACGCTTCTTTTAGTGATTCTGACTCCGAATCTTCCTCACCAAGCTCTGTAGAAGTATTGATGGAAATCACTGACTCCTTTGACGAAGAAGTCATGAGCTATGACCATAGCTCTATTGACAACCTATAAATTGCCAAACTCCGTTCCCTGAGAAATATTTCTTCTGTCGGGAATGAAGATGATGTCCTCTTGGATCCTTGCATCCTGGGAGAACGTGTTTGCATTTCCCGTCTCAAAGGCCCAAAGAACAAGTTCTTTCATTTCTGTGTTGGGGTACTATAGGATTTCATGATCCACCTATTATTTTCCGACTTTGAAGTGGACATCTTGAAAACCTTAAACATTGCCCCTTTCTAACTTCACCCTAACAGCTGGGGGTTTATAAGAGCCTTAGAAATAGTTTGGTTTGACAGTAGAAAATTAGCATGAAATCAGAATAGTTTACTCCAAGCTTCAGGGAGTTTTACCCGCGTATACGGGTTTTTTACCATCCCTATGTATGAGATATTTGTGAGGCTGTTATTATTGGAAACATGAGCATTGATTGTCATGTGACACATGGCTCTAGGACTTTCAAAAATGATGTCATGTTGTCTTAGGGTACTCAAGCATTCTTGAAAATTTGATGTGAGATCACGATTGTAAGTGGTGTGGACACATTTTTCCATGCATGTTTTCGAGGATCAAATGATTGCTTGAAGAATATCTAAG
Source organism: Vicia villosa (assembly GCF_029867415.1). NCBI lineage: Eukaryota > Viridiplantae > Streptophyta > Magnoliopsida > Fabales > Fabaceae > Vicia > Vicia villosa. The sequence continues at coordinate 133,475,245 of NC_081185.1, forward strand.
GGTTTTTGGGTAAATATCCCTCTTTTTGCCATTTCCAAAACCCTAAAATTTCTTTCTCTTTTCTCTACAATTGCCCTTAGTCTTTGTCAAATAGTCTCCCATCAGCCGTTACTCTGACGTCTTCACGTCATTTTCTCAAGTGAACCTTGCCCAACCATCAAATTCATCTCTTTTGAGGTAACGATTCAGAGTCTATTTCTCTTTTGTACTTATCTTGCCTTTGCTAGCTTCTTAAGAAGATTCCAGTGGAGGATTTTAGGGTAGTTACGGCCAATGGTGGAAGGGTAGCGGTAGCCTCGCTCTTAGGGAGGTTGTTCAAGTTTTTTGCATTTTCTGCGTTACCCATGATGAACCCCATTATTTTACATAATTTTAAAAAGGAACGCAAGGCTGATACCAATATAAGACACATTATTGCACTTTTGGTTACGACCCCACAAACGGTAAAGTGAGGTGGTGGTTGGAATCCTAATCTCGTATTTATGCTCATGGTCTTTTTTTTTGTGTTCACAATAATTCTAAATTGGACAACTCTAGCGTAGGAACACGCAATATGGTGGGAAACAACTCAAATGTGTGGGTGGGTCAAAAAACGTTAGATGTTACATCTATCTTCTCCAGAAATGGGGTTTGGACCACACTTTTAACGAGATGGGCCCCTCTTTAGAATATGGAGTGTTTTTCGCTGAAAAAGATATAAAATGTGTGTAGTAAATATGAGGGGTGTATCATTCCTCTTCATGAACGTTTGTTTCCTTGATAGGTTTTCGCCTTCCTTTCAATGATTTGAGGTGGACATTATGAACCATCTTGTAATATCCCCTTCACAACTGCATCTGGTGATTTATGCTTATATCAAATTCTTCCAGTACTGGTGTGGTTACAAGAAAAGTGTGTCGACCTTAATGCTTATTTTCCATTTCTTCAATATCTAATATCGTTTATCACACTCCACACGTGGTCAAAGCTTGCTCTCCCTCAAACAAAGTTAGAAGATGTTTTAAGGTCTACTCTGATAGCATGGAGAATTTTAAAGACTGCTACTACATGGTTACCCTCATTACTTAGAAGGCTCAAGAGAGTATGTATTACATCTAACATGGGGTTCCCACTAAATTTAATGATAGGTTTCCGAATTTCTGGTGTCAGGGCCACTTTTTTGGCTAAGGTTGGGTCTTATGTGTATGTTCAAGACGAGTTATCCAAAGAGGAAACCTATCTAAAACGAAAATTGGTGGATTTTTGGGAAATCTTAGGATTTGTTGTCGGCCATACGCCTTCTAAGGCAGGGACATAGAGGCATGCTTATTGGTGGAGGCTGCACTAGAGATAAGAGGTGTGTGATCATCAATAAGTAGCATATAAATTATGTGACTTTCTTAAATAAATTTTTGGTCATGAATCCCATGATTACTTACTCATAGATAAGATGAAAAGTTACAATATGATGCTTCAAATAAAGAGGACGCATAGAGTCACAAACGTAGATCCCATTGTTGATTATGCCTCTTAAACCTTCTTACCCCAGCCGAATGGAGGTGTCGGGTTCTCCCAATTTACCTGTAGCGGGAGGTGCCCCACACTCTCCATCATGCACAACATGTTGCAATTTATCCAAGGGTGTTCCCTTGATGTGCCTTCTAGTAGATGGAAAAACAACAACATAACTTGGAAAGTTGTGCTTGATTTGAGAGGATCTGATCCCTAGAGGGTGTTCAAACTCGACCCTGGATGTGTGGTTTCCGATGGTTCTGGCATACCCTGATCCCTGGGCGACTAGGGAATTTCAATCTTTCATTTCTAAAGTTGATTGTGCTTATCTTTTTTACCAAAGGTAATGGTTTTCTTCAAGAAGAACATGCAAAAAAAAGTCGCATCAAATGCATCTGACTTCAGCTATCCTGGCCTTTGGTGTTATCGGAAAAGGGATGCATCTTTTTGCATGGCCATCTTTGAAAATAAAAAGGAGGCGCTTATCTTTCATTTCTAAAGTTGATTGTGCTTATCTTTGAAAATAGAAGAATTTAATTGGAACCATAAGTTAGGACAGGTGTGCGCACAAGGATAAGGTCAAAAGAACCTGTTGGAAAACATAATACCCAAGTCCAACGTAGTGCGCTACGTATCACAAAGTAGAGGGAACACTCATGGATGACCCTCATAAATAGAAGAATAAAAAAAAATATTTTATGTAAGACCCAAATCTATGACTTACAATGTCGTCTCAACCTTTAGGTCAGTAAATTTAAGCCCCAAAATTTTACTTTTAACTAGTATATGTATACGAAAGAAAAACATCAAGGCATGTAAAAAGATTAGTAACATCAGAGGATTAGGTTACGATAATGAGTCTAACATGAAAAAAAAACATCAAGGTGTACAAAAAAGAATTTTATACATAATCATATATCATTTTATACTCTATGTGATTGTCATAGTCTAAATTTAGTGTTTTGTGACATGACTAATTATTGTCTTATAGCTACATCTTTTTTTGGAGTGCTACAACTAATGGATACAAAATTTCTTTCTTCTACGAAAATATGAAAAATTTTACAAGATCATATTCCTATCTTAACTCTTAAATCTATGTCACAAACACATTGGAAAAATAGTATTGAAAATGTAAAATCTTTGAGATTTCAAACTTCACAACTAAGAGACGCTTCATTGAAATTAGGTGAAGCTAACGACGAACCTAAAATGAGGGAAGTTGAATGCTTTTCAACCTTATGAGCTTGAAATTTTTGATTTTTTGTTAGGCTTAACTATTTGGTATGTGATCTTGTTTGTAGTAAATTCAGCTAGAAATAATTTTCAATATAAGGATATGCGTATCGATGTTGTTATAGAATAATTGAAAAATATTTTTTTTTTAGGTTCATTAAGCAAAGATTCTTTTTTAGGTTCATTGAGCAAATATTCTTTTTTTAGGTTCATTGAATAATGAATGTATCTGATCTACATAAAAGACCAGATACATTCATTATTCAATGAATCTAAAAAGAGAGTATTTGTTTATAATAATAGTCAGAAGAAGTACGCTAGTAGCATGTCAATGACTTGTATAGTCCTATCAAGGACTTGTATCTCTTATAATTGAATGAGTTATTTGGACTGTTTGTTACAGTTTAAATAAATAGATTTTTTCTTTGTATTTTTTAAAATAGATTTTGTAAAGTCGTTTTTAAAAATATTACAAGTTTTTTTATATTCATTTTTTATAAAATAAAACACTAATTTTAACATCCTATAATATAAACATATATTATTGAAGATCAAAATTTAGTCAAAATCGTAATTGTTTCAAAAAGTTGTATTTCAAAAATGATTTTTATAAAAATCTATTTGAAAATAGCTTCAAAATTAAGTGATTTTTTGAAAATTTGATATCCAAAAAAAATTTTAATAAAAAATAAAATATCCAAAATAACATTTTAAGAATAATTATTTAAATCAAATTTTCATTTGAAGTTTTTATCAAAATTTTATTTTTAAATTTTTTTACACAAAATTTTATAACACTATAAAAATTATTTTTTTAAAATAAACGGGCCCATTAAGTCTTTCTGTGAATTTATTACTTCTATAAGCTATTTTAAAATGAAAGGATTACTAAATTCATTGTTTGGATTTACAAAGACAAATGACATCCATGTTGACATAACTAACGTATTTAGCACAAATTCCCTATTCCCAAGTTCATGTTAACATAAAATATCATTACAAGTTTGCAGAACAATGCTTCCTATATACACAAAATATAACGTTTTTATGCGATAGAAAAGTATAGTATCTGAGTGAACCTAAAGTTAATATTCATGTAGAAGAGTTAGATCATTCTTCCACAAACAATCCAACAGCTCTGACCACACAAGTAGAAGCGGCTACAATCAAGGCAGCAAAGATTGGAGGAACAATTAAATCAATCTTAGACTTCACAAACAAATGAGAAGAAAAACATAGAATCTCTCCAGGAACATCCAACGGCATTCTAATGAACCTATCGTTTTCACACTTCTGAGAGAACAAAGAAGAAGGAGAAATCGCTGAAACAAACGTAACCTGCGGTGAGATTGACGCCACTGCCACCGTTAAGGTTAGGAGTGTGACCCAAGTGGTTGCATAGGTGAGTATTGGCCATGGTGTTGTGAAACGTAAACGGAACAAGTTAGAGAGGCAAAGAGACATATTTGAGGAGATGAATGAAAGTGTTAGTTGTTGGTGTTTCTTGGGTGGGTACTTATGTTTTTAAAACAGGTGTGAAAGTACCTAATCTGACAACTACTTTTGAATTTTGAGGATGTTGGTATGGAAAATGGTGTATAAAAGGACCAATGATTTGAGACTCATATTGATGGGTTTGTTGACCAAGTTTTGTGGTGCTGAATTTTGAGTGCGTAATTTATAGTGGGTTTGGTTGAGCTGTTTCGTTAAATGAATTTGAATCACTCCACAACATTAATTAAAAAAAATATAAGTATCTTAGTACGTGTCTACGATTAAAGCTAGTAATTTTGACTCCTATACTAATGAGAATGAGTGAAAGGCTCCTATATGAATGAAGAATGAGGAATGATTGTTGTAATCACTATATTTTAGTAACAGTAAGTCCAACTATGTTGACTCGATTATATTGATTCATTATGCCCTCTCCAGATTAAGTTACCGTCAGTAACTTTAATCTTGTCGCTAATATCTTCAAACTTGGTAAAGGTTTGGTCAGAATATCAGCTAGCTAGTTGGTCCTTCGTTAAGATATGAGAAACTTGAAGTTTTGCAGCTCGGACTTGTTCTCTAACAAAGTGATAGTCTAGAGATATGTGTTTCATGCGAGAGTGTAGAACAGGATTGGAGCATAAGTAAGTGACTGCAATGTTGTCACACATAATCTTTGGAGGAATTGATCTTGTAATTCCCAATTCACTGAGGAGATTGGCGAGCCACATTATTTCAGTTGAGGACCTTGCAACTGTTTTTTGTTTCTTGGACAACAAGGAGGTCGGATTGCCTCCTAAGAAGATTATGTATGCTGATGTTGATGTTCTATCATCAGCATTATCTCCCCAATCCGCATCTGTGTAGGCTGGGAGGTTTGTTGTGGATTGGTTTTTAAGCACGATGCCAAAATTAATGGTGTTTTTCAGATACCTCAAGAGACGCTTCAAGTTTTGAAGATGAAGGGAAGTTGGCTTATGCATAAACTGGGATAATTTATTTATGGAAAATGAGAGGTCTGGTCTGATAAGGTTGAGGTATTGTAAGGCTCTAATGATCCTCCTGAATCATATAGCATCTGTATTGGCTTAGCCATCATGAAGCTGAAGTCTTGTTGTGGAAGACAAGGGTGTTGGTTATAATTTCACCCCTCCATATCAAGTTTCTCCAATGTTTTGCTGCTTCTCCTCCCGCACTATGTCTTGTAACCCCATTGAGTTTCTGGCAATATTTTGTGATCTAGCCTGTTCTCCAAGGAGGATGCCTTTCTATTTTCCTTTATAGGTGATATTATAGTTTTTGGCCTCTTGTTATGCTACTGTTGATCCTGACTTTGCTCATTTGGCTGTCTCATATGAATCTCCTTTTGCGTTAGCTCCTGGTTAGTGCACAACTTTCTCTTCTTCGGAGATAAATCTCCATTATGAAGATCCGCCTTTCCTTGTTGTTTGGAGTTGTTGGTTGTTGAAAAACCTCCTTTTGCCGTTTGTGTGTTTACTAAGTTTATCCTTTTGATTTTGAAATTAGTGGCTGGTGTTCATGCTTCGGTTGATGGCTCACATTGCAAAATTCCTGATTGTCCACATTCCTATTTGACTGCAAGCCAGTTTCCTGCATACTACACAGCTGCAATGGTTCTGTATCCTCCATAAATATTGCCTGCAACCCAGCCTCCTCAATTATGTCCTGATTGCTTCCTTTGGTGTGAGTCTGAGCTTCCATGTGCAGACCCTCTCCCACTAAGTGTTTCAATTGTGAACTGTCTCCTTGCTCCCTAAAGGAATTTCTATGACCTCCCTTTACTTCAACACATTGTCTCGAAGTCTGTTTTGAGGTTGTCTCGATTTTATGATGATTCTCTGTTGTGCTTCCTTCAACTACTACATTTCTACTCATCATGCTAGGAATTATTATCTTGTCGCATTCATGAATGATATGCCCAAGATTATTTTCAAAAGTTGTTATTGGTGAGGAAGCTCAAGGCTATCATTTACCTCTAAGGTTGGTTGGTAACAGAGATAATCTTGAAAGTTGTTTTAGAAGAAATCATTGGTTATTATTAAATACTCGTGTATATTAAATCATTGGTGGATGAAGGAAGTATCAACACTTAATTTTTCTCACTTTGCTAATTATTTACAACTTTAGAGAAGCATAATCTAAAATAACTTGTACATGTGAGAGAGAACTTTCGTTTTGTGAACATCTTACTACCTCATCCCGAATATTCTTCAGTAAATAACAGCCAGCCTCATGAACTAATACATTATAACTTTCACAATCTATACTACTGAATCAACTGAAGGCGATGCCACCATAAAACGAAGATGACAGAGCTTAAAAGAAACATTATATTCACTCAGTGATGGAGAGGGATGATGCATTCCCCACCTTGAGAGCCAACCATAGAAAACTGCAGAATGACAAGCATAGTACAACCAACATCACTATGATAACTGCTTGGAGTGAAATGTATGGAGCCACAAAGAACACGATAGCAATTGTAGCGCTTTGCCATATCTTTAGCTGTGCGAAAGCCCCTTCCTGCACCATAGAGTAATATCAATTTGATATTAGAGATATTGGTAAAAGAAAAAATGATGAAGAAATGAATCAAACAAAAAGCATATGCACAATATGAGATCGAACAATAAATACTGAGAATGTCTATGATGAAATTAAATGTGTTTCTGCGTAATGAAAGGCGTAGATTGCAATTGTATACCATGTCATGCTTAAATAGCATTCCTAGCAAAGCATTGAGCTGCGTCATTAGAACTCCATTGCCGATGCCCAATAATGCAGCCAAAAAGAGTATATATGAAGTACCGAAAAATCCGCTAGATATGCTGCAATAGGAACGCCAAAGAAAATATAGGCGAAAGGAAATTACATGAGGGAAATAATATCCATAAACATCAGCCAAACATAAGGAATATTGCAAACCTGAAATTTAGCAGAAGTAATATCAGTGCAAGAGCTTGAACAAAAGCTCCAAAAGAAACTATTGATGTAATGGATGTGAGACCAGAGGTGAGACGACCAGCGGCTAGAGAACACTGAGCAAAGAAAAACAGATATAAGAAAGAATAAGAAAGAAATGCTCGCAAGCATGACGTGATAAAGTCACTTTCGAACCACCACCCAAGGGACTACAGTTTTGCATTTCATGTCAATACTTACTATTCCATCAAAAGCTCCATATGCTGCCATTGCAATACCAACACCGGAGACACCAATTGCTGGAGTTACAATGTACTTGGTAAATTCCGCCCTGTGAAAAAGTATTTCAGTAAGAAACATTACAGAATAGACGGGAACGAAAACAAGAACTCAGAACCGTTATTGAAGATCACGAGGAAAATAACTTATGGTTCATGTGAAATTACCATACAAATGCCTGTTGTAGACCTGAATATGCTATAAGGGGTATGATCAACAACATCTTCACATCAGACAATGCACTTGCGAGTGAGCTACATAGAGACTTGAGGGACTTTGATTCACCAGCATCAGCTTCTGAATGCTTGTATCCTTCCTCAATCTTACCACTCCGTTTATGCAGGAAGCACAGTAGTATAGCACCAAAGGTCATAACAAAAAGGAAGACAACAAACAATAAAGTTGTGCCGTTGGTACCTCCTCCCTGCAGTGATGAGAAACGAAATCAAATCTGAGGAATATGTAAAATATTCTAAATCAAAACTTGCTAGCATATGAAATGAGAACTCATTAGTGAAGGGTACAGCAAAAAACCAACTCATATTTGGACTTCCTTGGAAAAGTTTGCATATTGTACAAAACTAACATATTTCCAAATATTGAACAAACATAGTTTTTTATAACTAAAACAACATGAATACAAAATACAAAGTTTTTGTTAATTATTTCCATAACCTGGATTGTGGCAAAAGGTACGTAAAAACTTACTGTATGTTCTTTTCTAACAGAAATATTAAAGCTCAACTAAATTTGGACCAAGATTTCTGGTAATCATAAACTACTTATATTCCGTCATAAGCAGCAACTTTTCATTTATGGAATATAAGGATAATTTTCTTGATTATCAAAGCAAAAAGATGACACAAAACCATTTTCAAAATATGAAGACTAACCAACACATACCTGCCCATCACTGAGTAGAGAAAATGTAATAAGATTTCCAATAAACTGCAAAACAGATTTAAAAAAGGAATCAATTTTGAACTCTAAGTAGTTTTTTTAAAGTCAAAGTCTTAAATAAAAATATTACAACCTGATGAAGTGCATACACACTCCAGAATTCCCCATTGAAGTCACCAATTACTGCACCTTCATGTAAATTGTTATCTATAGCATGACTACGTGCAGTGGAAGTTAGATATGTTCCCTGTCCAACCCATATAATAGAAGCACAAAACCCAAGATACACAGAAGCCGGAACCAGTGTATACCTGCATAACACTCACTCAATGGTTACTCATATGCAAAATAAGTTACAATCATGATAAACTCATCAATATCGAAAACAAGTTATCTCGCACTTGCAGTTACCAATTAGGCTTCAAATTTGCAGCCAAGTAGAGCCAATAACCAGAAGTTCCAATAATCAAAGCATTCTTAGATCCAAGAATCCGCACCACCAAAGAAGCAAACACAGAAAAAAACGTAAACGACAAATAAAGTATCCCAAGCGAAATCGTACCCAAATCCTCCTCCTAAAAATTCAAAAATAATTACTATTACAATCACACCAGCACTGAAATTCAGCATCACAAACACAATCAAGAGAAATGAAAACTTACAGTATTGAGAGTGCTCTGTAAATTTTGAGCAGCTCCATAAGTAAGAAAGATCAATAAAAACGATAAAGTCAAAATATGAACATCTCTGGTGTGCCTTTTACACGGTTGAAGTTGAAGCAGTGATTCATCGGAAACAACCAATGGCGTTTCTTCGTCGCAGCAAGTATTTACAGAAGCCATTGGTTGAAGTTGTGGATGCAGTTTATAGATATTTATTTATACACACAACAAAAAATGACAAACCTAAATTGGTTGCTTCACGACGTTGACAGCAACAGAAAAATTGTCGGCACGTTAAAATTTACGATCATAGAATATTGGAAATTTGTGAATGAGAACATGCAGCCAGTAAAGATTCAGAATATTATAATTGAGAACATGTAGCAGTTTCTTTGAGTCTGATTCTTCTTCCTATAAGAGTACTTTTACATGAATGGTGAATGGTAGTTGGGAAAGAAAATGAGAAAAAAATTATATAAAATACCAAAACCAGTCTGTGATGTTTTGGAGGGAAATGTCTAAAACATTACTTTATTGAGCTGTTGAATTTTTATATGCGAATGTGCTATTGAAATTGAAATGATATAAAATGCAATGAATCATCACTTGATGTTTTCAATCTTAACAATAATGCATTTATGTTATTTACTAAAATAATTAATTGAAAACGTGGGGCAAATTTTTTTTAAGGTGACTAATGATTTTTATTTAATTAATTAATTATGTTTTTTAGGTTAGTAATAATGTAGAGAAAGCTTAAAAAACGTGTCGAAATATTTGATTTTGAGTAAGTGGACAAAGAAAATATTAATTTAATAATAAAAACTTCATAATTAATATAGTGGGTGGTGGGAGAACCCATGATTTGTTTTATTTTATTTAAAATAAATATTTAAATATTTTAACAAGATGACACGTATTTGTTAAGTGTGAGGTTCTGTTTTGTGAAAATATAGTATTTGGTTAATAAGATATCTGATAGTTATAATTTATGATTGATGGTCGATAGCTGATATCTTAATATTTTTAGTTGATGATTGAAGATTTATAGCTGATAAGTTAATTGAAATATTTGATAAAATTAACAGTTCAATTAGTTAATAAATTAAAATAACATTAAAGACATTTATATATAATTATTTTATTTTAAATTAAATTAGACTTTTAGTAATAGGTTTTAGTTAAAATAATAAGGGCAAAAATTAAAGAAAAAATTATAAGCTATGAAGTATAGGATAAAATGTTATTTAAAATAGCATATGAAAAATGAGTTATAAGCTAATTAAATAAGTTAGAACCGGTGCTTAATTTTATTTCTCCCAGAATCGAAGAAAGTGATAACCATCAGTTAATTCAGCCGTTGACAAGAGAGGAAATCCATGCTGCCCTGTTTGCTATGCACCCAGATAAATCCCCCGGGCCGGATGGATTTAATTCGGCGTTCTTTCAGAATTTCTGGGCTGTTTGTGGGGATGACATTTTTTACGCGGCGACATCGTGGTTGGAACGTGGGTTTTTTCCTCCTACCATAAATGATACTAATATCTGCCTTATCCCTAAAGGGGTAAATCCTATTTCCATGAAGGATTTTAGACCCATCTCGTTGTGCAATGTGGTTTATAAAATTATTTCGGAAGCTCTTGCTAATAGACTGAAGGTGCTTCTAGATAAGTGTGTGTCCGAGGAACAATCTGCGTTCGTGGAGGATAGATTCATTCTTAATAATGCTATGATTGCTACAGAAATTACACATACTCTCGAAAGAAGGACGAAAGGCAATAAAGTGCACTTGGCTCTTAAAATTGATATCAGTAAGGCTTATGATCGGGTGGATTGGGGATTTTTAAGAGGAATGCTGACCAGGATGGGTTTTGCAGAGAAATGGATACATTGGATGATGATGTGCGTTACTTCGATTCACTATTTTGTTCTTGTTAATTCGGATGCCATAGGACCTATTGAACCAGGAAGAGGATTGAGACAAGGGGACCCTCTGTCTGCTTATCTTTTCATTCTTATCTCTAAAGGGTTGTCTACCCTGATGAAAGAGTCGGTGACCAGCGGAAATATCCACGGGGTTCAAATTTGTAGAGGGACACCTATTGTGTCCCATCTACTTTTTGCTGACGACTGTTTTCTGTTTTGCAGTGCAAATCTTACGGAAGTTATATACCTGATGAGTTTACTTGACACCTATGCAGCTGCAGCTGGTCAGGAGATTAATTTGATAAAATCAGAAGTATTCTTTAGTCATAACTTAAGCCTGCCGGCGCAAGAGGATCTTGCAAATATTATGGGAGTTCGGCATGTGCTGGGAACAGGAAAATATTTGGGATTGTCGTCTATGATAGGAAGGAGCAAGAAGGCTATTTTTTCTTTTATTAAGAATCGCATTTGGAATCGCATCAATTCTTGGAAAGGGCGATCTTTATCCGGAGCAGATAAAAAAATTATGATCAAGTCAGTTTTGCAAGCTATTCCAACTTACATCATGAGCATCTTCATTCTTCCGGATGTGGTTGCTAATGAGATTGAAAAAATGTTAAATTCATTTTGGTGGGGTGGAGGTTCTAACAACAAAGGAATAAGATGGAAGGCTTGGGATAAATTGACTTGTCCGAAAGCTGATGGAGGCTTGGGTTTTCGGGATTTTAAGGCGTTTAACTTTGCTATGGTGGCTAAGCAAGGCTGGTTCCTCATGACAAATCCGAATGCTTTAGTGTCCAGAATCTTCAAAGCGAGGTATTTTCTGAGATCTAGTTTTCTTGATTCTAAGTTGGGTTATAATCCTAGCTTTGTTTGGCGGAGTATTTGGAAGGCTAGAGAAGTCCTTACTCTTGAATGTAGATGGCGGATTGGTGATGGTAGAAACATAAGGGTTATGAATGAACCATGGGTAAGGGGGAGTAGAGAAGGCTGTTTAATGGGTCCTCAAAATCAAGTGGTTCGAGATATTTTACGAGTTCCATTGACAGAAGAAGCAGTTGAAGACCGTATGGTCTAGAAGGATGATGCTAACGGTAATTATAGTGTTCGGTCGGGATATAGAATTTGAGGGAAGCATCAGAAAAGTGGTGGCTCGATTAAGGAAGAAGTTTATTGGAGTAACCTTTGGAATATAATAGCTCCGGCTCGTGTGAAACATCTTCTTTGGAGGATTTGTAGCGATTGTCTCCCAACCAAGGATCTCAGGTCCCTTATCTTTGATATTTGTATGAAGGAGGATAGGAATATCGCAGGAAGAGTGGCGGTTATGTTGGAAGGGTTGTGGAAGAATAAGAACGATTTTGTTTGGCATAATGAAAAGAAAGACGCATCTAAACTTGGATGGCTAGCATTCTACAAGTGGCAAGATTGGTTTATGGCCCAAAATATTCGGGAGCCGCGGTTAGTCAACGGAGAAGTGGTTTCATGGAACCCGCCGCCTCTTGGTAGTTTTACATGTAATGTGGACGCCGCCTTTAACAAGCGTGTAGGGACTACGAATCAAGGGTGGTGTATCCGTAACGATCATGGTAACTTTGTTGCTGCAGGTGCTGCTTGGGATGGTAGTATTTTCTCGATGCTCGAAGCGGAAGCCTTAGCTCTTAACGGAACAATAAAGCGAAGTCAGTGATTAATATTAAATGCGTGTGTACATTAAACCATTCCATTGGTGGAAAAAGTATCAGCACTTAATTTTTCTCACTTTGTTAGTTATTTATTTTAGAGAAGCTTAATCTACAAATATATACATGTGAGAGAAAACTTACATTCTGTGAACATCTTACAAACTCATCTCAAATATTCTTCAGTAAATAACTAATAGCCACATGAACTAATAAATTATAACTGTTACAATTTATACAATTAAATCAACCGAAGCCAATGCCACCATAAAACAAAGATGACAGAGCTTAAAAGAAACATTATATTCACTCACTGGTGGAGAGTGATGATGCATTCCCCACCTTGAGAGCCAACCATAGAAAACTGCAGAATGACAAGCATAATAGAACCAACATGACTATGGTAACTGCTTGGAATGAAATGTACGGGGCCGCAAAGAACATGATAGCAATTGTAGCGCTTTGCCATATCTTTAGCTGTGCAAAAGCCCCTTCCTGAACCACAAAGTAATATCAATTTGACATTCGAGATTTTGGGAAAAGAAAAAAATGATGAAGAGATGAATCAATCGAAAAAAGCATATGCACAATATGAGAACAATAAATAATGAGGATGTCGATGACAATAAAATGTGTTTCTGCTTAATCAAAAGGGCAGATTGCATTTGTGTACCATGTCATGCTTAAATAGCATTCCTAGCAAAGCATTGAGCTGCGTCATTAGAACTCCATCACCGATGCCCAATAAAGCAGCCAAAAATAGTATATATAAAGTACCGAGAAATCCGCTAGATATGCTACATCAAGAATGCCAAAGAAAATATAAGTGAATTAAATTACGTGGAGAAAATAATATCCATAAACATCAGCCAAACATAAGGAATATTGCAAACCTGAAATTTAGCAGAAGTAAAATTAGTACAACCGCCTGAGCAAAAGCTCCAAAAGAAACTATTGATGTAATGGATGTGAGGCCAGAGGTGAGACGACCAGCGGCCAGAGAACACTGACATAGTTAAAGAATTAAGACAAAAAAACAGAAAATTGAAGAAAATAAGAAAGAAATGTCCGGAAGCATTAGATAATCAAGTCACTTTCAAACCACGACTCAAGGAACTACAGTTTTGTATTTCATGTCAATACTTACTATTCCATCAAAAGCTCCATATGCTGCCATTGAAATACCAACACCGGAAACACCAATTGCTGGAGTTACAACGTACTTGGTAAATTCCGCCCTGTGAAAAAGTATTTCGATAACAAATTAAAAAATAGGAAAGGAAATAAGAACTCAGAACCATTATTGAAGATCATGAAGAAGATAACTTATGGTTCATATGAAATTACCATACAAATGCTTGTTGTAGACCTGAATATGCTATAAGGGGTATGATCAACAACATCTTCACATCAGACAATGCACTTGTGAGTGATCGACATAGAGACTTAAGTGACTTTGATTCACCAGCATCAGCAGCTTCTAAATGCTCGTATCCTTTCTTACTATTACCACTCCGTTTATGCAGGAAGCACATTAGTATTGCACCAAAGGTCATAACGAAAACGAATACAACAAACAATAAAGTTGTGCCTTTGGTACTTCCCCCCTACAGTGATGAGAAACGAAATCAAATCCGAAGAATATGTAAAATATTTCTAAATCAAAACTTGTTAGCATCTGAAATGAGAAGTCAATTTTTAAGGGAACAACAAAAAACCAAGTCATATTGATACTAGGACTTCGTTGAAAAAGGTTGCATACTGTAGCAAATGTTTATCAAAAGTTATGTGTTTTTCTAGCAGAAATACCTAAACTCAAATAAATTTGGACCAAGGTTTCAGTCAATCATAAGAAGCAAATTTTCATTTGTAATTTCCACAAGAATGAGCAAACATGAAAAATATAAAAACTTGATTATTAAAGCAAAAAGATGACACGAGAGTATTTTCAAAATATGAAGACCAACCAACACATACCTGGCCATCACTGAGTAGAGCAAATGTAATAAGATTTCCAATAAACTGCAAAACAGATTTAAAAATAATCAATTTCCAACTGAGTAGTTTTTATTTAAAGAAACATAAACAATGAAATCACCAGTTTTGAGTAAAAAAGTTATGACCTGATGAAGCGCGAAGGCACCCCAGAATTCCCCATTGAAGTCACCAATTACTGCACCTTCGAGTAAATTGTTATCTATAGCATGTCTGCGTGCAGTGGAAGTTAGATATGTTCCCTGACCAACCCATATTATAGAAGCACAAAACCCAAGATACACAGAAGCTGGAACCAGTGTATACCTGCATAACAGTCACTCAATAGTTAATCATATGCAAAAATAAGTTACAATCATGATAAACTCATCAAAACCAAAAACAGTTAGAATAATACATGAATATAAAAAATAAGATAACTCGCACTTGCAGTTACCAATTGGGCTTCAAATTGGCAGCGACATAGAGCCAATAACCAGAAGTTCCAATAATCAAAGCATTCTTAGATCCAAGAATCCGCACCACCAAAGAAGCAAACACAGAAAAAAACGTAAACGACAAATATAATATCCCAAGCGAAGTCGTACCCAAATCCTCCTCCTAACAATTCAAAAACCAACACAATTACAATTACTCACCAGCTTCCAAATTCATCATCAAATTCACTAATACAGTAACATAATAGAAATGAAAACTAACAGTATTGAGAGTGCTCTGTAAATTTTGAGCAGCACCATAAGCAAGAAATATCAATAAAAACGCTAAGCTCAAAATATGAACATCTCTGCTATGGCTTTTATGCGGTTGAAGTTGAAGCGGTGATTCATCGGTAACAACCAAAGGAGTTTCTTCGTCGCGATGAGTAATTGCAGAAGCCATTGGTTCGAGTTCTGGATTCAGTTTATGGATATTTATTGATACATAGAATAAAGAATCAAAAACCTAATAGTAATTTGGTTGCGTCACGACGTTGACGCCGCAACAGAAAAATTGCCGGCACGTTACACTTGATTATGCATAGAAGAATTGGAAATTAGTGAATGAGAAATTGTGGTGAGTAAAGATTCGGAATCTTATTATTTATATTTATCCTAAGTTTCACCGTCTCAAAAGATTTATCATTTTCCTTAAATTTATATATGTTTTGATAATATTCGCGGCAAATTTTATTTTTGTGAAATTTTATCTTTCATGCAAATTTTAAGTAATAAGTGAAATAAAAAAAAAATGTGAAAATTAAAACTAAACAAAAATGATTAGTGAAAAGAGAAGAGTTTTGAAAACGCCGCATTATTGGACATATTATGATTGTTTTTAATTTAATAATTGATGGTCAAAGGAATTTATTAGAGATGGAAATATGTGACACCATTTGATAGGAGTTTAATAAAAACGTCATAATCTGACTTTTAAAAAACTTATTTATTTAAACATGTTATAATTAGATTCTCTAACATATTATATTAAAAAAAAAAAAACATTATTGAATATCGCCTCCTCACATTGTTCTTTTAATTAACAAATGTTAATATAACAAAAATCTCCTACATTTATTATTTGTCGCTATCATTCGATCTCTCTTATAAGAGGATAAATGTGTTCAAAATCAAACCGACCCAATAGAAAACCTTAAATCAAACCAATTTGAAACCGCAATAAATCGCAAGAAATCACATTTGGTTCGAATTTGTTTGGGTCATTTTCTAACAAAATCAGTTTGTGGTTTATATTTTGTAAACTGAACCAAACCGCGTTATGTTACGACCTAACTTTTATTTAACTCACATTCAACCCAAATTTAAACCTATTATATCTTAGTCTTATGATTACGAACAATTTTCTCATCCTTACACATATGATTTCAGTCTCGATCTTCTCAAATCTCTAATAGCATTATTGCGCTTCTTTGTCACATATATCTTCTCTCTTTTGTTTTTTTTTTTCATCTTCACTAATCTCTCGTCTCTTCTATTTCTTTTTTTATTATAATAAATTTTTATATTGTTTTATGCTATTATTTTATGCTATCATTTGTAAAAAAAAAATCTTTTGCGGTTCAGATGATTTTTTTCATCAAAATTGTATAAACTGCACCGCAAACATCTCTACTCTCTAGAACATATTTTATTTTATTATACTTTTAAAAACATTAAAAGGAGCTCACATAAGGAAAAAGAATACAAGCAGGAGCACATATAAGGATTGCAAGTTGAACATCCAAAACGTTTCAAATGTCTCATTTATTTTAACTTTTCCCTCTCCTCAATGAATCCTCTTCTTCTGTCATTTTCTCTCTTTATTCAAGAAAAACAAGTGTAATATAAGCAAAGAAATAAATAAATAATAAGCGAGAAAAAATATTAAAGAGAACTAAGATAAATTTGTAATAGAAAAGGCCGGTCCAGGTCTAAGATAAATATTAAAACAAAATGTGTTTGTTATATATATATATATATATATATATATATATATATATATATATATATATGGGGACGTATCAACCTTGTTTAACAATTTATGTTGTCAAGATGCTAACCTCTAACCAATTTTCTCCTCTAGGAACTCAAAGTCCTAGCGTTGAATACGACCATGCAACATAGGGAAACCCGAATATTTCTTTATGGTAAAAGTTCTCTTGATACCGATGTTGGAGATAACTAAATTCATTTTACTCCTCTTAGTGATAGCGGAGAAGAACACATTTCATTAAGCAAGATTCACTTTAAGACCAAAAAATCAGGCAAAACGATTTAAGATATAAAAAATGATCCCTGGTTGAGAGTTAGAAACTTTCAGAAGAAGAAGACCATCACAAAAAAATGGGATAGAGGGGATCCATTACGAGATGACCTGACAGGTTTTCAATGGCCTTTATTGACTGCTCTGATGATTGTCTGCGACAAAAATTCCTTGCAAATAACAAAAAGATAGGGTGAAAGGGTCATGTTGTCATGATCCTCTATTCGGAACAAAATTTAATATTCGTCTCTCATTCCAAAGAATAGACATAGAGGAGTTAGTTACACACTGCATGATCAATTTTATAGTAATGAAAGGAACATTATTCCTCGTAAAAAATTCTAAAAATAATCTCAACTAACATAATTTCAGGCATTTTTTATATCTATTTTGAATTGTGATCATGACCCATAGCTTTTATGCATTTCTATACTCTATATACAAATGTAACTAATCCTTTAAAAGGGGAATTGCTTAAGGAACTTTTATTGGGTTTGGTTGAAAATATATGTTGAAGAAGTCCCACATTACTTAGTTTATTGAAGGAAGAGGGAGTCAAAGGCTATATAAAGGATTCAAGTTCTTCGTTACAAGACGCACCAGTCAAAATCACTTTAAGCTTGTATTTGAATTTCTTTATTCTGTTATGCTCTTGTATTAGAGTGTTGTGAGATGTAGTTAAATATTTGTTTTGGACGGTGTGGGTGTACTGGGGGTCTGAGGTATTTGAGGGTATATTATGTGTTGTAATAATTTTCACGTAGTGTTATTCTCTGGTTGTCTATTGACAACGGTCGTGGTTTTTTTTCCGGTTTTGGAGTTTCCACGTTAATCTCTCGTGTTGTTATTTTTTTCCTCTTTTTTCTCTATGTTTGTTATTTTACCAACAACTGGTATCAGAGCTTTTGGTTCGATCTGGGGATATGAGTTCTTAGTATGTACTGTGGTTGAAGCTTTGTTTGATCTTCCATATCAGAAAAGAAGGGTTGTGTTGTGAAAGAGTTGTTGAGCTGCAGTCATAAGTTCCACTGGGCAGTTTGGGTTAGAGAAATTGATGGAAGAATTATTTTTTGACTTGTGAAAAGTTCAAGTCAAAGATGTGTTGATAAAATCAAGATTACACAACGTGCAAGATTATGTCGGTGGTTGAAGAGCTTCCTGCCAACAAGAAAGTTACACCATAAATTTTCAACCTGGTTTTTGGCAAGTGAAAATTCTTGGAGTGGTTTAACTTCAAGTGAAATTTATTCTTCATGATAAAGTATATTATTATCGGGGATGACAATGTGAAATTCTTGAACTGGTTAATCTTCAAGTATATTCTTCATGAAAGAGTATGATAGTTTTAAAACTATGATTGTCGGGGAAGACAATGTGAAAATTTTTGGAGTGGTGTAGCTTCAAGTGATTATACTCTTTATGGTGTAGTATGATTGTCGGTGAAGACAATGAAAGTTGATGTATTATTTTCAATCAAGATGAAGATTGATGAGATTGCTTGAAAATATACATGTTGATACTCTTTATGGTGGAGTATGATTGTGGGTGAAGACAATGAAAGTTTACGTATTATTTTCAATCAAGGTGGAGATTGTTGGGTTTGGTTGAAAATATATATGTTGAAGAAGTCCCACATTGCTTAGTTTTGTGAAGGAAGAGGGAGTCCAAGGCTATATAAAGGATTCAAGTTCTTCGTTACAAGATGCACCAGTCAAAAGCACTTTAAGCTTGTATTTGACTTTTTTGTTCTCTTATGCTCTTGTATTAGAGTGTTGTGAAATGTAGTTAAATATTTGATTTGGAGGGTGTCGGTGTACTGGGGCTCTGGGGTATTTGAGGCTATATTATGTGTTGTAACAATTTTCACATAGTGCTATTCTCTGGTTGTCTATGACAATGGTCGTGGTTTTTTCTTTGGTTTTTTCTTCGATTTTATAGTTTTCACGTTAATCTCTTGTGTTGTTATTTTGTTCCTCTTTTTTCTCTATGTTTGTTATTTTCCCAACAACTTTATGAATCGCTACCACACCTTCGTGAAAAATCAAAAATACTCCTAAATTTTAGAGATACGTCTTTGAACGCATCCCAAAAAACATACATTTGTTAATCAGACCATAAATCTATGTTAAAAAAATTACGGAAATACATCTTTGTGTACACTACGAAGATGCATCTCAGGACGTTGTTTAATCAAAAATGCGTCAGACCCTTTCTCCTTTCTCATTTATGAAAATACTCTCTCAAACTCTAAACCTCTCAAGTCTGAAACTGTCTCAACTTACTAGCTCTCAAAATCATTCAACCCACTTCAAATTTTTCCATCAACATCAAATCATTGAAGAGGTCACTTAACTTCAAACTAACTTTACATTTGAAAAGTTTGTGATTTTTATAAATAAATAAAAAAATTGATTTCGATATACATTTGTAAAAATTGAGCATTAGGTTATGTAATAGATAATTTATATATATTATTGTGATTAAAAAATGTGCTAGGTAGATAGTAGTTTTAATTATCAATGCATTGTTGTGGATGTTGGCATGAACTGCATTTCTACCATTAACGAGTAATAAACTTGATCTTGAAATCTACTATATTTTCTTTATGGAAAGATAGATACATACAAATAATGATGGAACCACTTGATCTTGAAAAATCTACTATCTTTGCATCTATCTATCTTCATGTAAAAATTTCCATTTTAACCTAATTCTAACAAACCCCGACGTTAATCTAACCAAAAAAACCAAAAAACTTACAGCATTGATTGTTATGACAGCAAATTTGGAAACAGTTACGTGGTTTTGGCAACTCCAAAGTGATACTCAACATTATGAGTGGGAATAGGCCAGGCCGACTAACAAGAGCCTACGGCCCAGCCTACATAGGCCTAGGCCAGGCTTTTTATATAAATAGAAAAGACTCAGGCTTTTTTATAAGTCTATTTAGCTAAAAAGGCTAGGCCACTGGCCATATAAAAAGCCTTTTAAACCTATAAGACCAACCTATTTAAATAAATTTGAATAATTTTATTATTATTATATTGTATTTTATATTTTGAATTAAAATATAAAAATAAATATTAGTTATCTTAAAGAAATTGTGAAAATAAAATGAAAAAAAATCTTATGAACAATGTCATAAGTTACTTCCATACGTTTTTTCAAATAAATAGTATCACAAAATTTATACTATTAGTAAACTCAAATAAGCTAATGCAAACAAACATTTAATCTCAGGCTTTAATTAGGCTAACACGCCAATCAGGCTTTTAATTTTTTAGCAACTCAGGCTCAGGCTTGGCAAAGCCTAGCTCAGCCTAGTCTATTCCCACCCCTACTTAACATGCAATAATTAGTATGCTTTTCAAAAAAAATGTAAATAGTATGGATAACAGTGTTCTTAGCACAAAAGCATATGAATGGCATGCGCACATGCATAATAACAAGCTTCGCAAATCTTTTTATTTTTGATTGAACAAAACAGAGAATAGGTTCGTAAATAGAAAACAAAAGGTCAGGAATACATGCCTGGCTTGAAATTTTGATTACCATGTCCAATTCAACTGAATCATAGATAAAACATTTTGTTGACATGCTCTTCAACAGAACCAAGGAGTCCATAAGTATTGGAAGATAAACAAATGAAAACTCGGTATCAAAAAGAATTCTAGAACTCAAACTGAGTAGAGTACAAAGAACTCGAGCAAAAATCAGGATAACCGGCACAATATAAGGCAAGACCCCTAAAGGCCACAATGGAATGGGTAATAAATCACGGACGATCACGCGAATTCCTGGAAGATGACCATGATGAAGATGACCGGGAACCCCCACCAAATGAAGTGCCACGGTCCCACCTGTCACCATCTGGCCTGCTGCCACTGTTGCCCCATCGATCTGCTTCTGGAGGAGGAGCAGCTGTGGCTTCAGCTCCTGCTCGCCGGAACTTGGGAACATATTTCCCGGGAGCTGGGGCTGTGGAAGCTACAGCAACGGCAGGGCGAGACTCCAATGGACGGGCAGGAGGCTCATGAGCCCTCATAGCTGGTTCAGCTGGTCTGCCCAGTAATGCTTCCCTCTTTTCCCTCTCAATTTTTTCTTCGATTTCTTGTTCCCTTCTCCTCTTCTTTTCAGCTATTTCATCCAATTTTGCTTGGTGTTCAGCCTGTTCCTTCTTTTTTCTCTCAGCCTCTGGAATTCAAAAAACACCATACATGTTATCTAAATTCAAAATGGAGGATAGTCTACTGTATAGTGTAATAGATGGTATACACGGATTCCACAGAAAACAGACATTTACTAATGAAGAAAGAATGAAATACAAGGGATGGGATCAAAAATAAAATCATGACTGCTTTGGTGGAATTTAATTAAATAGACGCTTTAACAAGTCTCGTGTAATCCTTTCAGTACAGACATGAAAAATAAAACACAAGCTCGGGCTTCTATATATTCCAGGAAAACAAAATAATAATGATTACCTTCGTGCTTACGAGCTTCTTCCTCCTCGCGCAATTTTTGCCGTCTCTCTTCTTCAACTTTTAGATAATACTTCAACTTCCTCATTTTATCCCTCTCCTGCCTCCTGGACTGTAAAATCCTAGATATACGCTCCTCCCTTTCTCTTCTCAATCTGTTAAATTCTGCTTGGCGATGACTGACAACTCTCTCTTGATATATCTCCTGTAAAGTCAATCACGTACCAACATCAGTAGTATTTTTACCAGGTAAATTTAATAATTAGTATTCTGACTTATATGATGACAAATAACATCAATTGTTAAAAGTTAACATTATTGACGAAGGTCAAGACATAGAAAGTAGCATATGAGTTAATGATACTAACTTTATGGCCCATCATTCGACTAAGCCTCTCTTTCTCATTGAGATCTCCAGCATGGCGCTGTCTGCTCAGTTCTACCTCTTGCTGCATCAAACCAAGGTCTAACAGTTAGAACTTAATACAAGAAATAAACTTATTTAAATAAAAAGTTACAAATGAAGATTCTGCTCCAATGCGAGATGAAAAATATGCAAAAAATCAATTATTTTCATGAGTAGAAATAGACATACTTGTTGCTCATGCTCATGAAGAACCCTCTCTTCCACTAGGCGTTGTTGATATGCAGCTTCAATAAGCGGAGCAGCCTCTTCTCTCTTTGCTCTTTCCAAATAATCCATGGTTTTAGCTAATTTCTGCAATTTCTTCTCCATTTCCTGCTTCTCCCGGTGTTGTTCAATCAAAGCCAACTCCATCAAGGTTTTCTTAGAAATTACACCCTACAGATAGAGGTCATAGCTAGCATTAGCATAACAAACAAACCAATAACTTAATTGATTGCAGGATTCAACTTACCCCGTCTATGATGGGCTTTTTACCCTTTCTCTTAAAGCGCTTTTCAGCTTCCTGAAGTATAGCCTGAGCTTCCTCTTTATCTTTTTCCTCCATTTCCATTTTAAGTCTTTGTTTCTTCCTCAGCTCAACCTCAGTTTCAAGCCGCTTTCGCTCTGCTTCTTCAGTAATTTTAAGCAGTCTTAACCTCTTAGACTCCTCCTCACGTTCCTGTTCAAGAAGTTGTCGTTCTTGTTCTTCTTTCCTCTTCTCAATAATTGATTTCCGAGCCAGAAGCCTCTTGTGTTCTTTGGCTACAACCTCTGGCAAGGTTGGAAGCAAGCTTCCGTGTTTAGATCGTTTTGCATCAGGAGGACAGATCATTTGCCTCGCCTTGTTCAACTGCTCGGCAAAATTGGCCAAGTGATCCCTCAATCCATCAGCTTCAAGACTCTGGTAAAACCAAGCAATTGCCATAACATTGGTAAGAGACAGTACTATTATACCATTAAAACGTCAGGTTCTTAGCTTATATGTAAACAAATATAAAATTTCACCGCCTAAACCATAACAAAAATTAAGGTAAACATCTTAGCCTGCGCATTTGATATTGGTGCAAACAAAATAATCTCATAACATGCACACACCACTTCAAACAAACAAAAAACATACCTACTGGAGAGCAAGTTTAACAAAGAAAATCAAACCAAGATAAAGGTAAACATACCGTCTTGCAGAAAATGACAACATTTTTCATGTGGTCAACTTTCATCGACAGAAACTTCTGCTTAACAGCATCTACGGAAATTTTTTCCACAACGGAAAACTCAAAGAAAGGAATCATTCCAGCTAAGTTTTCAATCTTCATTGATTGGTACACATTAGACACCTAGAAGAGGGAGGGTGAACAGGTTTAAGTACACACATAAAACAGAAGTATTAAATAAGTAGTCCAGAAAAAAAGAGAATGCACCTGTTGTAGCAACCTCAAGGTAGCTAACTTTTCAAGTGCTGGGACATACTGCGAAAAATGCACCTCTGGAACCGATGAAGCAAAGGTAAACTTACCCCCTAATTTTGAAATTTTATTTAGCAAGGGTAGTACTTTTAGTGCGAGATCCGAGGGTAGAAATTCATGTTCCAAAAGATAGTAAATGTCTTTCACTTCTTGTGAAACACAAGACATTACACCCTTTGATGCCTGTAATGAATCCAAACATAAATAGTTCAGAGTGAGTCAAAAGTACCTATTTATTGCAATTATATTACTCCAGAGGTCATCTAACCAAACCAAAGTGAACCTGTTGACAATAGGTTCTATACACAACACCCAAATGGCCCAAGATATATCTGAATAACTAAATCAATTACAGGGAAAAGATGTAATAACATAATATCACAACTAACGCAATAACAGACATAAACTTCAGCATCAGTCTACTATAGAAAATGTTAAAATGATTATGTGATCAATTAACTGAAATCAAAATAAATAGTTAAGGATTTGAAAATCAAAATAACTAAAATTAAATGTGAATACTAAATCATTTACAGAGTAAAGTTTAAATAATTAAAGCATGGTAACTAAACTACTAAAGCAATTAGAGAGATATGAACATCAGCATCATTTTAGAAAATGCTAAAACTGATGAGATCGTCAATGCAAGACACACATGACATCCATAATATACTGAGATAAAATAATTTTAGGATTTGAAAACTGTTTGAAAGATAAGATTCTCAGTGTTTGTATTGTAATATGTCTTGGGATGCACTTGTATTTCAAGTAATTGTACTGCTGGTACTTGACCGATAAATCAACCAACAAAAATATGAGAATTAGATTAGCGTTTACTACGGCAACAAATTATCTTATCACAGTCCTTTTTCCATCTAATCCACAAAATATCGACAATCAGCATAGGGAAGGTATACGGAGGTTTAAATGAAGGCATATCCACAATCAGACTAATGAAAGTATATGTCTTAGGGTGCACTTGTATTTCAAGTAATTGTACTGCTGGTACTTGACCAATAAATCAACCAACAAAAATATGAGAATTAGATTAGCATTTACTACGGCAACAAATTATCTCATCACAGTCCTTTTTCCATCTAATCCACAAAATATCGACAATCAGCCTAGGGAGGTATACGGAGGTTTAAATGAAGGCATATCCACAATAAGACTAATGAAAGTATATATCTTAGGGTGCACTTGTATTTCAAGTAATTGTACTGCTGGTACTTGACCGATAAATCAACCAACAAAAATTTGAGAATTAGATTTGAGTTTACTACGGAAACAAATTATCTCATCACAGTTCTTTATCCATCTAATCTACGAAATATCGACAATCAGCATACGGAAGGTATATGGAGGTTTAAATGAAGGCATATCCACAATCAGACTAGGGAAAGTATATGGAGGTTTAAATGATTACCACACAACAAATATTAACAACCAACGAATGGAATGCAAAAATCAAAACATGGTACAATGGAGCTCGGCAAAGTTTAAAATGAGATTATGAGGAAAGAAATTCAATCGAATATTGATCAAGATCAACCAGACCAAACACTAATAGAAAATAAAATGTGTACAGATATTACTTGAAACCCTGCCTTCAACAATACACATCGAAATAACAAATGACTGTAGGAAAAGGAATTTATAGAGCTGTGTTTCAAATAATGAGAATATCTCTAATCAAAACAAAAAATATTGAGAATATCTTACCAGTTCAGCAAGAAGTGATGACCTTGAGAGCTGGAAAAGACAACAGAAACAAAAGCAAATAGTAAGATTTGCAAACAGATATCAATATGCTATAGGGAGTTCAAATGAGGGAAAGTAAAATACCACTTCTCTACTATCGGGCTTAGATTCGAGATTAAAGCCTATGAGATTAGCCATCCTCAAATTCCGCTCCTTTTCATGCTCTAATTCTAAATGAGATGCACCGTGAGTGCGGTCATGAGGAGGCACTGAGAGTGCAGCTAGAACAACAGATGAAGCTATCAATTGCAAATCCTTCTGACTCAGATTTTTGTTGAAGCTTTTTTGTAGCAAAAAGAGTTTGAACCACGCGTATGCATGATATAAATGACTTGAAGATATCCAAAATATTTCAGTCAACTTAACATAGTAAACTGTCATCAATGATGGTTTTGGAGTTTTCTTGACCATGCACATTAACCCATGTATATCTTCAACAGACCTAAAAGCTTCCTGCATGCAACAAATTGTCTCGGGTCGGCCAACAACACTAAAAGAAATACCTTGAAGATGTACGAAATTGAGAAGTTTCAAACCTGCCAGAGTTCAAGCTCAGTGGCAATTTTCAGCTGCTCAAATCTTGTATCCAGATATAATTGCAAGCTTTCAGGAGCAGAAAGATCAGGTCGGTCTCGTTGGTCCCGATATTTGTTAAGATTAGCCAAATGATTTCTAATGATTTCACAAAGTCTCCGGAATTCAGTTGTTCTTTTGTATTGCTTACAAAACTGGAAAGCTCGGTGAGCTGTCATCTGCGCATAGCAATAGAGTCTCTATAAGTTTGACATAAAGCAAGTGTGCATCCTAAATTATTGTTTTCACAATAAAACGTATAAGTATAGGAAATGAAAAAGAAGAATCGGTTGATGAGTAACAGCAACAACATATCCCTAATTTTCTATTTATTGGAAAACCTGTCTGCCACAGTTAAATGGCTAAAACACTGGATTTAAAATCAACAAAAGAGATAACTTGGAATATACACATTTCATACTGCAATGACGGCATATATATAAACATGTCTCACAAGACCAGCCTCACAAAGGTAAAAGAGCTCCATGTTAAAATCAAAACTATAAACTATAAAAAGCAAATAGCAAGGCAAAGTCAGATAACATTCTATACTTAAACATAAATATCAACAATATTGATTGGTTAAGACAAGAAAAAATTACAGCATATAAGGCTTCCAACTTGGAGTTGTTCCGCAATATCTCCAGCACTGTCCTGTAAGTTTCCCAAAGAAATTTAAACCAAGGGGTAACAAGCTCCCGGTCGGATCGATCCTTTCCCTTCTCTCCACTGACATAGCTCAGCATCAAGTCCTCAGGCCTTTTATCAGCCTCCAAGTCATCAACATCAAGAGCCTCTTCTAAGGCCTGAGCCTGGCTACGAGCTTGCTCAGCTTTCTCTGTTGACAGGTGCATGAAATGCTTAATCACCTCCTCCAGCGAACTAACATTCACTTGCTGACATATGATACGGTACTGAATAAGCCCATCCTTAGCAAACCGTCCTTTCCTCATGTCAACACATAGCTCTACATACTTAAACATAATCCGTTCGAGAGTTTTCTGCCATGCTCGGTATCTTTTCGAAGTAATAAGGTCGTGCAGAGTCTGAAGAGCATCCTGCTTCTGCCCGACATTGATCAACTCTGTAGATCAAATCAAATTATAAACAATTCAAATGCATTACATTTTATAATAGAAAAACGCCAAGATTAAAAACAAAAGAAAAACTAAAATCACAAACCTTCTGCCCTTTTGAGGGCATTTTCAGGCTTCAAGAATGACGTCATATTGCGAATTCACGAAATCAAATCCCCTCTGCAATTAAAAAGAATGATAATCAAAATAAAATAAAATTAACGCCAAGAACAACAGTAAAATACAAATTCATAGCAAAATTGACTAGAAAAACAGCGAGTCCAGCAGGATTAGAATCAAACTAAGCAGATGATCTAGATAGCTAATTGCGGCCAATAGTGGCGCGATCGCGGGTGCGGTACAAATCACTGTCACGGCAGTCTCAGATGCATTTCACGAGAATAACGATGAATAAAAAAATGGATAAAGAACCGGAAAAACTACAGTATAAGATGACGGATGGTGAAGAAGAGATGAAGAATCACAATACCTAGGAGGATAAATCAGTAGCGTCGTTGAATTACAGTAGCGGCTGCTTCTTCTGCTAGGGTTACGAAAATGAAGAAATGAACTTTTGCTATGTGTTTCCGATAAGAAGAAGTGAGACTCTGGGCCCGTAAAGCCCAATCTGTTCGTGAAAAATTTTAGGCCTGAATACTTGGGCTTTGAAAAAAAAAACAGAGAATTTCTTTTTATACATGATAGGGTGAAAAAAACTCCTAAAAACCCCAAAATACCCTTCAAAGATAAATCTCTCAAAAGAAGTGTTTTTAGATATGCATCTCCAAAAGCACTTTTAATACTTGAGAAATATGTTTTGGAGATGCATCTTCGAAAGCACCTCTGACAGTGGTTTGTTTTTAAATCATTAAAGTTTTAAAATGATAATAAAAACGCTAATAAAAAAAACGATAATAAGTACAAAATGTTGTTTTGAAAATAGTAAAAAATCATATATATAAATTATTCTGGAATAAAAAAATATAGTCTATTGCGTATGCATAACCCTCGTCTCCTGGCCCCTCCTCTGCCTCATGTATCCCACTGCAGAATGTCAATTAGGTCTTGTTTCTCTGATCGAGCCAACTTCTGTTGATCAAGCTCTAGAAGATGCAGACTGGATAATTGCCATGCAAGAAGAACTAAATCAGTTTACAAGGAATGATGTATGGGATCTTGTTCCTAGACCAAAAGGATTTAACATCATTGGTACGAAGTGGGTCTTCAGAAACAAGTTAAGCGAAAAAGGAGAAGTTGTAAGAAACAAAGCTAGACTGGTGGCTCAGGGCTATAGTTAGCAAGAAGGTATTGACTATACAGAAACCTTTGCACCAGTGGCCAGGTTAGAATCTATTCGCTTATTGATTTTTGTGCCACTCAACATAACATCACTCTATATCAGATGGATGTTAAGAGTGCCTTCTTAAATGGTTATATAGATGAGGAAGTCTATGTCCACCAACCTCCTGGTTTTAAAGACTCTAAGTCTCCAAATCATGTTTTCAAACTAAAGAAATCATTATACGGTTTGAAGCAAGCTCCTAGAGCTTGGTATGAAAGATTAAGTTCTTTCCTTCTGGATAATGGTTTCACTAGAGGAAAAGTGGATACTACTCTCTTCTGTAAAACCTTTAAAAAGGATCTTTTGATTTGCCAAATTTACGTTGATTATATTATATTTGAAACATCTAATGCTACACTTGGAAAGGAGTTTGCTAAGTCTATGCAGGCTGAGTTTGAGATGAGCATGATGGGAGAACTCAAGTATTTCCTTGGGATCCAGATCAATCAAACATCAGAAGGAACGTATGTTCATCAAACCAAGTATGTGAAAGAACTTCTGAAGAAGTTTAATCTTTCTAAAAGCAAAGAAGCAAAGACTCATATGCATCCAACGTGTGTCTTAGGTAAGGATGAGGTAAGTAAGAAGGTATATCAGAAGTTGTACAGAGGTATGATTGAATCTCTTCTATATCTCACTGCTTCTAGACCTGATATTTTATTTAGTGTTTGTCTGTGTGCAATATTTCAATCAGATCCTAGAGAATCTCACTTAACAGCTGTTAAGAGAATTCTGAGGTATCTGAAAGGTACTACTAATGTTGGTTTAGTCTACAGAAGATCTAAAGAATACAACTTAGTAGGATTGTGTGATGCTGATTACGCTGGAGATAGAATTGAAAGAAAAAGTACTTCTGGAAATTGTCAATTTCTTGGAAGTCATTTGATCTCCTGGTACAGTAAGAAACAAGCTACCATTGCCCTCTCTACTACAGAAGCAGAATATGTTGCTGTTGCTGGGTGTAGTACACAGATGCTCTGGATGAAGAGTCAGCTAGAAGATTATCAGATATATGAGAGTAACATTCATATTTTCTGTGATAATACTTCTGCTATTTGTTTATCTAAGAATCCAATCTTACATTCCAAAGCTAAACATATTGAGATCAAACATCATTTCATTAGGGACTATGTTCGGAAGGGTGTTTTATCTTTGAACTTTGTTGATACAGACCATCAATGGGCTGATATCTTTAAAAAACCCCTTGCTGAAGATAGGTTTAAGTTTATTTTGAAGAATATCAGTATGGATTTATGCCCAGAATGAGAAGATGAGAAGTTCTGACGTATGGATTAGTTCTGAAATGGGTTTGTTTTTATCTTCTTATAAGAAGTTCTAATGTTGATCAATTCGAAGTTCTAATTCTGTTATTACTAACGTTTCATTATCTAAGTTGATTCAGAATTTCTTTTAAAGCAAAACAGCTGTCACCAGCTTTTCAGATGTTGAACACATGTTCACTCTATTTGGACAAGCACGCGTACAGTTGAGGAGACGCCGCCCTAGGTAACTGTGCAAATCATTTCAAATATTACGTTATCTCTCCTAACGTCATTTCTCATTAAATGCATTTGATTATATGTTTTTCTGTAATCATGTTCATTCAAACGCATATTGCATTTCATTTCAAATTCGTCTCTATATAAACTCATCTTCATAACAATTCATCTCTTTGCATTCTCTTTTTTCATTCATTGTCTCTTTCGTTCATCTCTCCTTCTCATTGTTGCATAAACCCTAGTTTCTAAACCGAATCTCAGAGTGAATTCATGCTTTCATCCTCAAGTACTCAACAAAAAATGTCTTCAGCACATCTTGTTCAACACAAATATGGTTATCATCCCCTGAAGACTTGTTCTATTCCTAATGAGGAACTGGAAGTTCTTTGCGAAACTATGGTGGATTTTGACAATCTATTAGAACATGATTTCAAAACCAAGGCTGCAATGCTGGTACAAGGCTGGTCAACTTACTTTGAAAGATTGATTGGACCAGTTTATCCCCTCTTGGTGATGGATTTCTGGACTCATGCAACAGTTACTCCAACTGCTATCATCTCCTTCATATTAGGGCATGAAGTTGTTGTGACTGAGAAGATGATAAGGAAGCTTTATAGTCTTGATGACTCTGAAGGAATCACAGGTGCTCTTCCTGGTAGAGTTGTTTGGGGAAAAGTTGATAAATAATTGTCTACTTCTTTTGGATCTGCATCTCATCAAACTACGTCGTTGAAGCCTTCCTACAGAGTTTGGGCTGAGATTATTCTGGGATCTCTGTATCATAGAAAGCGATCTCTTGCCTCAACGTATGTAAATCAGGATCAGAAGTATGTACTTTTCTACATTGGAAAAGGTACTAAGGTTAATCTTTCAAACATTCTATTTCAACATTTGAAGACAAATATTGAAGAATCAAGAGATGAAGAATGCAAGAAGTATCCAGATTTCAAGAAGAACACCATTCCTCTTGCCAGAATGATTTCAGACATTCTGATAGAAAGTGACTTGTTGGATCTTCTGAGAGCTGTTGGTACGCCCAAGTTCTTAACTGTCATTCAAGGACACATTCTGAATGCTTTTGATCTACAAAGAATGCTTCTGATTGAGAAGGTAACTTCTACTCCAAGAATATTTCCAGATATTCTGACAAGACGAATCCCTATGGAGAGTTATTCTCACTTGTTCAAAGAAGAGCTCGACAAGTCTGTTAAGCGCTATTTGAAGTCTTGTGTCAAAGCTCAATCTTTTGTTGATCCTGCATGGATTCGAGGAAGAGTTCTTCCATCTCTGGCTGAGTTGAAGAAGAAAAAAAAGAAGAAGAAAGAAAAGAGATTAAAAAGAAAGGCCTCAGAAGCAGGACCTATGCCAGCTAAGAAGCCAAAGCTACCCTATGATCCTCTCAAAGTACAATCTGATGAATACCGTGATAAGCGCATCAAGAAAGCTTTTCGTGAAGATGCTGCTGCTTGTTCTTCTCAAAAAAAGCCTCCTCCTTCTGAACCCCAAAATTCCTCAACGAAAGCACCAGATATGGTATATCCAGCTGTTGAACATCCATCAGAAGTTGCTGCTCCTCCACCTCCAAGGAATCTGGCTGCAATTCTTCAGGTTCTTGAGAATGGAGATTCTGATCTTCTTGTTCCAAATTATGCTGAAGATGCTTCTATGTCAGAAGCTGATGCTGGGAAGCAAAGTGCTGAGAATCATCCCACTGAGAAACTTCCTGTTCAGGAAAATCAAGATGATGTTCTCATGCTAGATGCTGCTGTTGAGCATGCTATTCCTTTGAATGATGGTTGTGAATCTTCTTCTGCTGAATCCTCTCTTCTGGTGAACACCATGAAGGCTCTTCAAAAGAATCAAGATGCTCTAGCTTCTCGCTTGGATAAGCATGAAGATACTCACAATGAGTTTTGCTCATTCATGAAGACGCAGTCTGCAAGCACTTCTGAGATTCAAAACCTTCTGGCCAAGATAGTCTTTAGGCTAGGCTAGTTGTAGTCTTTTGGTCTTAGTTGTTTCTTGTTTCTTGCATCTGCTTCCTCTCCTTCTGTATTCTCTGATATGTTTTGTTGAATCAATGGATTATTATTTTCTCTCATATTGTTTGTTTTTCATCTGAGTCTTTTAAATGCTTTTTGATGTTATGACAAAAAGGGGGAGAAAACGTGACAATTGATTTGATTTATTATATCAGTTGCTGGGAGTAAGTCTCAATATTCCTAACAATATTTGCAAGTTCTATGTCTTTGAGATTTTTGCAGGATTGAAGATATTCTGAAAAAGCTCAACATGAGAAGCAAATACATGGGGAAATGTAATTCTATAAAGAAGCATGTTCTTGGAATTGAAGCAAGCTTAGTGCTGTGAAGCTTCAAGATCAGAAGCAATAAGGAAGAATGTTCTGATATTCTCGTGGCAGAATATGTTCTAACACATTCTTATCCCTTATATGTTCTGATGCATATTTCTTTTAATAACTTATCAAAGTTTGCTCTGACAGTTGTTTTAGCATTACTCTGATATATGTTCTTTCTTAAAAGAATGTTCTGATTCATTCATGCTTTGACTTTTGTCGTCTAGTTTGTTCTGAAACATTTCAGGATGTAAAGATGCTCTGATGATGCTCTGGTACATTCAAGAATGTTCTGATACAATCAAGCATGCAATGATTCAAGAAGAAATTCAAAGCTCTGAAGCTGTCCTATGGAAGCAAGAAGCAGAAGCTCTAAATGTTCTGAAGTTTTAGGCAAATGTGAACGTCTCAACTGAAATGGAAAATACTCAGGGAAGTCTTTTATTTATAAATTCTTCCAGTATTTATTTCAGGGGGAGATTGTTAATCTCAGGGGGAGACATATTCACACACTTTGTTTATATGCTTATGCTATAACTGTGTAATTGTCTTTGGCCATCTGATATTCTGATTGCAAATTCATATCAATTATATATGTTTTTGTCATCATCAAAATAGGGGATGATAACAATGTATATGACTTTTGTATAAGACAATGTGGTACTCTAATCCTATGCATTTTCCATTTCAGGAAATATATAAAGAGTATGCACAATTCAGCGCTAAGAAGCACTGACTCAGAAGGTTCAGTATGCAACATCAGAACATGCTCTCGCAAGACATCAGAAGATGGTCAAGCAGAATCAGAACATGGTCTATTGAAGCATCAGAAGAACTTGAGATCAGAAGCACTGAAGTTCTTATGGTATCACGCTAGTGAAGGATAGAAAAACACTTAGAAAGGGGGGGGGGGGGGTTTGAATAAGTGTAGCTTTAAAAAACTTGACAGATAAAAATAAATTGCACGGTTATTTTTATCCTGGTTCGTTGTTAACTAAACTACTCCAGTCCACCCCCGCAGAGATGATTTACCTCAACTGAGGATTTAATCCACTAATCGCACGGATTACAATGGTTTTCCACTTAGTCAGCAACTAAGTCTTCCAGAGTCTTCTGATCACATACTGATCACTCCAGGAACAACTGCTTAGATACCCTCTAAGACTTTTCTAGAGTATACTGATCCACACGATCACTCTAGTTACAACCTGCTTAGATAACCTCTAAGACTTCCTAGAGTATTCTGATCCACACGATCACTCTAGTTCCTTACAACTTAATGTAATCAATTCTAAGAGTATTACAAATGCTTCTTGAAAGCGATAATCACAAACTGTGATATTTCTCTTAACGTTTAAGCTTAATCTCACTAATATATTACAACAGCAATGTAGTGAGCTTTGATGAAGATGAAGATTCTGAGCTTTGAGTTTGAACAGAGTTTCAGCAAGTTAATAGGCGTTGTTTTGTTCAGGATCGTTAACCTTGCTTCTCATCAGAACTTCATATTTATAGGCGTTGGAGAAGATGACCGTTGAGTGCATTTAATGCTTTGCGTGTTCCGTACAGCATCGCATTTAATGTTATACGCTTTTGTCAACTACCTCGAGCCTTGTTCACGCTGTGTCTACTGACGTAGCCTTTAGTAGCTTTTAACGTTCCTTTTGTCAGTCAGCGTAGCTTGCCACTTGTACTTTCTTCTGATCTGATGTTTGTGAATACAACGTTTGAATATCATCAGAGTCAAACAGCTTGGTGCAAAGCATCTTCTGATCTTCTGACCTTGAAGTGCTTCTGAGCGTGATACCATCAGAACTTCAGTGCTTCTGTTCTCTTGTTCTTCTGATGCTTCCATAGACCCATGTTCTGATTCTGCTTCGACCATCTTCTGATGTCTTGCCAGACCATGTTCTGATGTTGCATGCTGAACCCTTTGAGACAAAGCTTCTGAGCGCTGAATTATGCGTACTCTTTATATATTTCCTGAAAAGGAAATTGCATTGGATTAGAGTACCATATAATCTTAAGCAAAATTCATATTATTGTTATCATCAAAACTAAGATAATTGATCAGAACAAATCTTGTTCTAACAATCTCCCCCTTTTTGATGATGACAAAAACATATATAAATGATATGAATTTGCGATCAGAAAGAACAGACGGCAAAAGACAAATTACACAGCTATAGCATAAGCATATGAATATGTCTCCCCCTGAGATTAACAATCTCCCCCTGAGATAAATAATCTCCCCCCTGAAATAAATACTCGAAGAACTTTAATAAAAGACTTCCCTGATTATTTCGGTAGAGACGATCATATAAGCTTCTGTCTTCAGAAAATTCATAGCTTCTGACTTCTGCTTCCATAGGACAGCTTCAGAACTAGAATTTCTTTAGATCCCTAGAACACTCACAGCTTCTGATTCCTGCTTCCATCTAGGACAGCTTCAGAACTTGAATTTCTTTGATCTTCTGAACATTCACAGCTTCTGATTTCTGCTTCCATCTAGGACAGCTTCAGAACTTGAGTTTTCTGGATCTTTAGGACATTCGCAGCTTCTGATTTCTGCTTCCCTCGGATAGCTTCAGAGCTTTGAATTTCTACCAACATCACTTCATGCTAGATTTGTATCAGAACATTGTTGAATGTACCAGAGCATCATCAGAGCATCTCTACATCCTGAAATGTTACAGAACAAAAACTAAACGACAAAAGTCAGCATGAACGAGTTAGAACATAAAATGTATATTTGAACACATAATATGTATCAGAGCCATATAGGCTAAAATAATGTATCAGAGCAAATAGAATTTTGTCAGAACAAATAGACAAATATGGATCAAATTCTATTATCAGTGCTTCTGATTCATTCTACTTTCTTGCTTCTGATCTCTGAAGCTTGACAGCACTCGGCTTGCTTCAGTTTCCATGGTTTTGCTTCTTGTGTTTGCTTTGAAGATTCTCTTCACTTCTCTATACCTGCAAAACACTTAAACCATATAGAACTTGCAGTTCTTGTTAGAGAATGTGTGGGAGCTTTACCCAGCAACTGATAGATTAATCAAATCATTTATCATTTATCTTCTCCCCCTTTTTGTCATAACATCAAAAAGAATATACTAAACGATTCAGATGAATAAAACGACAAATAAAATTACTGGAATGTAAAAGCAAAGAAACTTTTCATTAAAAATCAAAAGATTACAAGAAAGGAATGCAGGAAAACAGATGCAACAAGGAGAGGAAACTACAAAGACCAAAAGACTAAGATCCTAGCCTACGCAAAATCCGCGCCAGAACATCATGAATCCCGTCAGTGCTTGTAGCTTGCCTTGTCATGAAGGAGCGAAACTCAGCATTGGCTACTTCTTGCGCGTCCAAACGAGAAGCCAGCATAGCTTGATTCTGATGAAGAGTTTCCAAGGTCTCCATCAGAGCTGAGGTTTCACCAGAAGAGGAGGCACCAGAATTTCTGCCAAAAGTGACAGCAATCTCAGCAGGGTGATCTTCTGGAAGATCTTCAGCTTGTGCATCTTCCATTTCCTCATCTGAGTCTGACTCAGAAGTCGCCTTAGCATATTCTGGTTCAGGCAGCTCAGAAGTTCCAGCTTCCAACGCTTCAAGAATAGCTGCTAGGTTTGTTGGAGGAGTAGGACCAGCAACTTCAGCAGGATAAACCACTACTGGAAAGACCATGTGAGGTGCTTTTTCAGAAGGGTTCATTCTGAACCAGTTGAACAGCCACTGAAAATCTCCAGTCAGCACAGGAAACCATGGTCTCCACACCACGATATCTCTGCAGAGATTTTCTTCTTCCAACTCATCTGCTGGTATCTTCCCTTCAAGAACACTTCTGTTCCTGATGAGATGGTGATGGCTGCTTTCACCAACTTCCAACCGAAGACCACGAACACCAGGAGCTTCAGACATAATCCTTCTCTGAGTGTCTGTAGCCTTAGCCAGAAAATCCTGACGAAAGGTATTCCAAAGGTTGTTTGTAGCATACTCATCCAGATGGTTAAGGTGAGCAGCACCTAGAATCTCCAACCAGCCATTTACATCAGAATGTAAAAGCTCCAGATATGATTGAGTGGCAGGGGTTGGAGGGTTGACAGTGAACCTGGAGTCGGGAAGAACAACGCTATAGGGATTAGGTGTTCTGGTGGGAAAAGGGTGTGAGAGAGATGAAGAAATATCTGATGGAAGGGTTGAAGGAGAGGAGATATCAGATGGTGAAGAAGGTGGTTCCGAGAGGATGAATGAGGAGGATGAGGTGGTGGAGGTCTTTGAAGAGGGAGGTGATTGAGGGGAACCGTCAAGGGGATGATACACTTTGAGAGGGTCATAGGAGATCCTTACTCTTTTTGGTTTGGTTTCTGGTTCAGCAGATGCCTTTCTCTTTTGTTTCCGATCATTATCTTGATTCCCAGAGCTTGACGATGGATTCATGATGAATTTGCAGATATTGGAAACTGCTAGGGTTTATGATATGAATGCAAAGAGAGAGAACGAAAAAGAAACTGAATGCAAAGTGAGAGAAATATGAGAGGGAAAAGAAACATTTGAAGAATATAAAAAGAAAACTGAAAGAGAGTAAATGATGAAAAGCATTTAATGTTACGTGACATGAGGAGAGATAATAATGACAAAAGACGTGATTTGCACAGTTACCTAAGTAGACGTCCCCTCAACTGCACGCACGCTTGTCCAGGAATAGTGAACACGTGTTTACCATCTGGATAGCCAGTTTCAGCTGTTTTGCTTTTATAGAGATTCTGAATCAACTTAGACAATGAAACGTTAGTAATAACTGAATTACAATTTCTAATTGATTTCTATCAGAACTTCTAAAAAAAATTCATTTCAGAAGATACTCATACATAAGAACTTCTCATCTTCTCATTTTGAGCTTGTTTCTGAAGACCCATTTTGTACCAATTATATTGAATCCATCTGGTCTAGGAACAAGATCCCAAACATCATTCCTTGTAAACTGATTCAGTTCTTCTTGCATAGCAATTATCCAGTCTGGATCTTCTAGAGCATGATCAACAGAAGTTGGCTCGATCAAAGATACAAGACCTAATTGACAGTCTGCATTGTTCTTAAGGAATGCTCTTGTTCTGATTGGATCATCCTTCTTTCCAAGAATGACATCTTCTGAATGACCAGAGATGAGTCTGGATGATCTTCTGACAGATGGTTCTTCAGAAATACTTAGATCCTCCAGAGAAGCTGATACTTGATCTTCAGATTCTTTGCTTCTGAGAAGCTCTGCTTCTGATGCGTTGCTTCTTGGCTCAACAACTTCTGATATATCAATATCACAATCTGCAAAATTATCAAACTGCTTTGGTTTTTCAGAACCAAGCTTATCATCAAACCTGATATTGATTGATTCTTCTACAATCAATGTTTCAGTATTGTATACTCTGTAGCCTTTTGAGCGTTCAGAATATCCAAGAAGGAAACATTTTTGTGCTTTGGAATCAAACTTACCAAGATGATCTTTAGTGTTCAGAATAAAGCATACACATCCAAAAGGATGGAAATATGAAATGTTGGGCTTTCTATTCTTCCACAGTTCATAAGGAGTCTTATTTAGAATAGGTCTGATAGAGATTCTATTCTGAATATAGCATGCAGTGTTTATTGCTTCTGCCCAGAAATGCTTAGCCATATTGGTTTCATTGATCATGGTTCTGGCCATTTCTTGCAGAGTCCTATTATTTCGTTCTACAACTCCATTTTGCTGTGGAGTTCTAGGACAAGAGAAATCATGGGCAATACCATTTTCTTTGAAGAATTCTTCAAAGGATCTGTTCTCAAATTCACCACCATGATCACTTCTAACCTTTATGATTTTACACTCTTTTTCAGATTGAATCTGAATGCAGAAATCAAAGAACACTGAATGAGTCTCATCCTTGTGTTTCAAGAATTTTACCCATGTCCAGCGGCTATAATCATCTACGATGACTAATCCATATTTCTTCCCTCTGACAGATGCTGTTTTGACTGGGCCAAACAGATCAATGTGCAAGAGTTCTAATGGCCTTGAGGTAGAGACAACATTCTTGGACTTGAATGCAGGTTTGGAGAACTTGCCCTTCTGACATGCTTCACAAAGAGCATCCGATTTGAATTTCTGATTAGGGAGTCCTCTGACCAGATTCAGTTTGTTAATCTGAGAAATCTTTCTCAAACTAGCATGACCTAATCTTCTGTGCTAGACCCACTGCTCTTCAGAAACAGACATAAGACAAGTCACCTTCTGACTCATAAGATCTTGCAGATCTGTCTTATAAATGTTGTTCTTCCTCTTGCCTGTAAATAGGATTGAGCCATCCTTCTGATTTACAGCCTTGCAAGACTCTTGATTAAAGATTATATCATAACCATTGTCACTCAATTGACTGATAGATAAGAGGTTATGTGTTAATCCTTCTACAAGAAGTACATTAGAAATGGAAGGAGAGTTACCAGACTTTATAGTTCCAGAGCCAATTATCTTGCCCTTCTGATCTCCTCCAAACTTGACTTCTCCTCCAGACTTAAGCACCAGGTCTTGGAACATATACCTTCTCCCTGTCATGTGTCGTGAGCATCCAGAGTCCAGGTACCATGACATGTTGTGCTTTGTCCTTTTTGCAGTCAAGGAT
Organism: Vicia villosa; assembly: GCF_029867415.1. NCBI lineage: Eukaryota > Viridiplantae > Streptophyta > Magnoliopsida > Fabales > Fabaceae > Vicia > Vicia villosa. The sequence goes on from NC_081185.1 coordinate 133,514,214, forward strand.
ATCTGCAATAGGAATAATCTTATCCTTAGGTACCCACATCTTTTTGGGTCCTTTCTTGTTAGATTTTCTCAAGTTCTGATTGAACTTGGGTTTAACATTGTAAGCAATAGGAGGAACAGCATGATAATTTTTAATGTGAGTTTCATGATATTTCCTAGGTTGTGTCACATGCCTTTTGGTGTGTGTTATGTGAAAACTTTGAGCATGTGAAGTGTGCCTAATATCATGGGAGTGGCCATACTTGAACTGATCATACAATGGCTTGTATGTGAGTTTCATTTCATCAACAGGTTCAAGTTTGTATGGGGTTTCACCCTCAAAACCAATGCCAACTCTTTTGTTTCCAGACACAGCATATATCATAGAAGCTAGCTGACTTCTGCCAATACTTCTAGATAAGAACTTCCTGAAACTTAAATCATATTCTTTCAGAATATGGTTTAGACTAGGAGTGGATTTTTCTGAATCAGAAGGAGATCCAACATTATTGGATAATTTTAAAAGTTTTTCTTTTAATTCAGAATTCTCCAACTCAAGCTTCTTTGTTTCAAATTCAAATAGCTTTTTCAGCTTTTTGTATTTGAGACTAATCTGAGACTTGAGTTCCAGAAGTTCAGTTAGACCGGAAACTAACTCATCTCTAGTAAGTTCAGAAAATACCTCTTCAGAATCTGATTCTGATGTAGATTCTGATCCGTCATCTTCTGTCGCCATCAGCGCACAATTAGCCTGCTCATCTTCAGAGTCTGAATCATCTTCTGACTCATCCCAGGTTGCCATAAGACCTTTCTTCTTATGAAACTTCTTCTTGGGATTTTCCTTCTGAAGATTTGGACATTCATTCTTGAAGTGTCCAGGCTCATTGCATTCATAGCACATGATCTTCTTCTTGTCAAATCTTCTGTCATCAGAAGATTCTCCACGTTCAAATTTCTTTGAACTTCTGAAGCCTCTGAACTTTCTTTGCTTGGTCTTCCAGAGTTGATTTAGCCTTCTGGAGATCAAAGACAGTTCATCTTCTTCTTCAGATTCTGATTCTTCAGGATCTTCTTCTCTAGCCTGAAAAGCGTTAGTGCATTTCTTGATATTGGATTTTAATGCAATAGACTTACCTTTCTTTTGAGGCTCATTTGCGTCCAGCTCTATTTCATGACTTCTCAAGGCACTGATAAGCTCTTCCAGAGAAACTTCATTCAGATTCTTTGCAATCTTGAATGCAGTCACCATAGGACCCCATCTTCTGGGTAAGCTTCTGATGATCTTCTTTACGTGATCAGCCTTGGTGTATCCCTTGTCAAGAACTCTCAATCCAGCAGTAAGAGTTTGAAATCTTGAAAACATCTTTTCAATGTCTTCATCATCCTCCATCTTGAAGGCTTCATACTTCTGGATTAAAGCTAGAGCTTTAGTCTCCTTGACTTGAGCATTTCCTTCATGAGTCATTTTCAAGGACTCATATATGTCATAGGCCGTTTCCCTGTTAGATATCTTCTCATACTCAGCATGAGAGATAGCATTCAGCAAAACAGTTCTGCATTTATGATGATTCCTGAAAAGCTTTTTCTGATCATCATCCATTTCTTGCCTTGTCAGCTTTACGCCTCTGGCATTTACTGGATGTTTGTAACCATCCATCAGAAGATCCCATAGATCACCATCTAGACCAAGAAAGTAACTTTCCAGTTTATCTTTCCAGTATTCAAAGTTTTCACCATCAAATACCGGCGGTCTAGTATAACCATTGTTACCATTGTATTGCTCAGCAGAGCCAGATGTAGATGCAGGTGTAGACTTTTCACTTTCATCAACCATCTTTTACTGAAGCGTTTTTCTCTTCCTGAATCTTTTCTAAACACGGTTAAGTGCTTGCACCTTAGAACCGGCGCTCTGATACCAATTGAAGGATAGAAAAACACTTAGAAAGGGGGGGGGGGGGGTTTGAATAAGTGTAGCTTTAAAAAACTTGACAGATAAAAATAAATTGCACGGTTATTTTTATCCTGGTTCGTTGTTAACTAAACTACTCCAGTCCACCCCCGCAGAGATGATTTACCTCAACTGAGGATTTAATCCACTAATCGCACGGATTACAATGGTTTTCCACTTAGTCAGCAACTAAGTCTTCCAGAGTCTTCTGATCACACACTGATCACTCCAGGAATAACTGCTTAGATACCCTCTAAGACTTTTCTAGAGTATACTGATCCACACGATCACTCTAGTTACAACCTGCTTAGATAACCTCTAAGACTTCCTAGAGTATTCTGATCCACACGATCACTCTAGTTCCTTACAACTTAATGTAATCAATTCTAAGAGTATTACAAATGCTTCTTGAAAGCGATAATCACAAACTGTGATATTTCTCTTAACGTTTAAGCTTAATCTCACTAATATATTACAACAGCAATGTAGTGAGCTTTGATGAAGATGAAGATTCTGAGCTTTGAGTTTGAACAGAGTTTCAGCAAGTTAATAGGCGTTGTTTTGTTCAGGATCGTTAACCTTGCTTCTCATCAGAACTTCATATTTATAGGCGTTGGAGAAGATGACCGTTGAGTGCATTTAATGCTTTGCGTGTTCCGTACAGCATCGCATTTAATGTTATACGCTTTTGTCAACTACCTCGAGCCTTGTTCACGCTGTGTCTACTGACGTAGCCTTTAGTAGCTTTTAACGTTCCTTTTGTCAGTCAGCGTAGCTTGCCACTTGTACTTTCTTCTGATATGATGTTTGTGAATACAACGTTTGAATATCATCAGAGTCAAACAGCTTGGTGCAAAGCATCTTCTGATCTTCTGACCTTGAAGTGCTTCTGAGCGTGATACCATCAGAACTTCAGTGCTTCTGTTCTCTTGTTCTTCTGATGCTTCCATAGACCCATGTTCTGATTCTGCTTCGACCATCTTCTGATGTCTTGCCAGACCATGTTCTGATGTTGCATGCTGAACCCTTTGAGACAAAGCTTCTGAGCGCTGAATTATGCGTACTCTTTATATATTTCCTGAAAAGGAAATTGCATTGGATTAGAGTACCATATAATCTTAATCAAAATTCATATTATTGTTATCATCAAAACTAAGATAATTGATCAGAACAAATCTTGTTCTAACAGCTAGAAGCACTTCAAAGTCAGAAGACAAGAAGATGCTCTGCACCAAGTTGTTTGACTCTGATTAATTCAAACGTTGTATCTACAAAGATCAGATCAGAAGCAAGTACAAGATGGCAGGCTACGCTGACTGACAAAAGGAACGTTAGAAGCTATTAAAGGCAAAGTCAGTTAAAGCAGGAAAAGCAAGGCTCGAGGTAGTTGACAAAAGAGTGAAACATTAAATGCAATGCTGTACGGATCACGCAACGCATTAAATTCTCCCAACGGTCATCTTCTCAAAATGCCTATAAATAGAAGTTCTGATGAGAAGCTGAATACAACACTCTTGCGCAAAATACAGATACGCTGTCAAATTCAAAAGCTCTCAAACTTCATCTTCAACCTCACTTCATTACTGTTGTAATATCTTAGTGAGATTTAAGCTTAGAACTTAAGAGAAATATCACAGTTGTGATTATAGCTTATTAAGAAGCATTGTAATACTCTTGAAAGATTTTGTTTACATTAATTTGTAAAAGGTTCCTAGAGTAATCAAGGTGTGATCAGAATACTCTAGAAGACTTAGAAGGTATCTAAGTGGAAAATCATTGTAATCAAGGTTGATTAGTGGATTAAATCCTCAGGTGAGGTAAATCACTCTAAGGGGGTGGACTGGAGTAGTTTCGTTAACAACGAACCAGGATAAAAATCATTGTGCAATTGTTTTTATCTTAAGAGTTTTTAAAGTCACACTTATTCAACCCCCCCCTTTCTAAGTGTTTTCTATCCTTCAATTATGGTAAGAACTTGTAAGGGCTAGTGATGAGGTGGAGTACCATAAACAGTTACAACAGCTTAAGCACACATGTGTTGACTTTAAATAATTTTTTGACTATGTGAAAGACACATGGTTGATTCTGCATATGCATAGATTTGTTAAAGCATTGATCAATACCACGACCAATAGGTATGTTTGATTTTAGCCATATTTTGTTTATCTTATTATTACAAGTACTTACTTATGTTTTAAGGGTTGAGTCTACGTACGCATTGGAAACTAAAGCAGATGTTGGAGAACAACTTAGGTGATATGTGAAAATGCTGGGAGACTATAAATGGCAATCTCAAGATAAAATTGGGCAACATCAGAGCTTCATTTGAGAAGAGTTTTTATGAAGTTGAGCATGCACATACTAGTCCATTTTATGGGAATTTGCGTGGATCGATATTAAGATCTGCTTTGAGGCTCATTGTTGAAGAGTGGTTGAGGGTTGACATTGTGAGTTAGGGAGATACACATTGAGTGGTGATGCGATACCAATTGAGACTATTCATATCCATTGGAGAAAGCTAAGTAAGGATGGAAAACAAGAGGTATATGCAGATGATGGATCAGAGGTGGACATAAACAACGCAATTTATGCAATTTGGAAAAGATTCAGGTCACTAGATGTTGCAAAAAAATGCACTAAAAAGTAGGGTGTGTAATATTGCTTATCCCACTACAACAAGGATGTGCCCACCTCCTGAAAAAATAAAAACCAAAGGAGGGTGAAGAAGAAAGAGAAGAAACTCATGGGATATGATGTTTATCATGGCCCTTCATATCATGAGTATGTTGATCAAGCAAACTCAAGTTCTCAAAAATCTTCAAAGAGGCCATGTTCACAATTATCCAAAACCTCCAAGAAGAAACCATATAATAAGTTCATGGTACAATTTCCAGATATATCAAACCATTTAATGAAGGATTTCCGTTGCTAGAGATCATACTGTATTGGAAGAATTTGCAACCAGATACAACTTCTTGGATGGTAGGATTTTTCAGACGATTACAACATTGGTAACACCTTACACATGTAGTGCCGCAATATGTTAGATTAAAATTGTAATGTGGTTGTTATATTTTGACATTTGACTTCATGATATATTTTGGGTTATGTTGCATAAGTCTTAAAATAGTAAAGAAGTATCCAAATACAGAAGTCTCAAAATAATACATAAGTCTCAAAATAATAAAGAAGTAAAGAAGGTAATGTTTCAGACTCATCGTCACGAGTTACTGGTCCGCCCATAAGTAATGGTTTGTCCTGAGCTACACATAGTGACCAAAATATCTCAGTGAACTCGTCCTCCTCCTCCTCTGCATCGTGACATTGTAAATAACGATGAAGCCCATGTGAAATAAATTCTAACCTCTGATCTGAGAGTCCTTCGTCATAAATAGTAACCTAAACTTCTCTCAGCTCATCCCGAGGTGGTGATACCAAATGAGGATGTGACACCCATAATACCAATCCAAGTAACCATTGTCTCCATCATATGGGGTGTTAGCGAAAACTCCCTCACAGATCACATCTAACACGCTCGAAACATATCCAGACAATCCTCTCTTGCCAACAGTTAGAAAATATTCGCGAATCCAACACTGCTACACAACATGAATATCATCAATTAAAATATTATAAATAAATAAAGATAAGTCAAATTAAAAGAAAACATTTTGTACTTGTAGAAGATAGGTATATCCGCCAAATATCCGCCAAGCTACTTGCACGTATAGAATGAAGCATCTCCTAAATATTTGTAAAGTGTGATAAGTGCAATTGCCCCCAACTATATCTACCATATCCATCCAAGTTCCTAAATAATAGTAAATATTTTGCCTCTACAAGAGTAAAAGTCTTAGGGGCAAGAATGATGACAACAACATATAGGCTCTAGCAGCATAGTCAAATCTACTAGTAGCTCTCTGACGCACAAATATCACCTTCAACCAATCCAGCTTATAATAAGGATACTTACAAGCATAGATCTCCTCAGTTGCCTCCTCAAAGGGAACACCTAACAGATCAATAGCAAGATTAATAACATCAATATCAGTGAAACCTTATGCAGGGTCACATAACTCACCCCTACATGTTATATGAAGAAGACAAGAAGCATCGTCCAATGTAATGGTCATCTTGCCAAATAGCACATGAAATGACGATGTTTTTGAATGCCATTTTTATATAAAAGGCCGATACTAGAATTTGATATATCCTCGACAAACTGGTTCTCTAGAGAAAGACTAGACCAAAGTCAGTAAACCAAGTCTCTATCACCGGTGGGAGACTGTGTGGAACCCATCATATCAATTTGCTACCATGTGCAGCGACCTTTAATTATTTCTTCAGATGTCTTTCCTAAAAACAATTTATAGGATATATGTTATAAAATATAAGTAATTACAATATGAAATGATTCAAAATAGAATGACATAGATTAATCTACCTCGTGAAACCATAAATGACGAGCAACATGACTCTGGTACCTCACCGGAAGAGACGTATCGAATGGCCCTCTAGGGAACTCCGGCTGTTGCGGAGTAGCCTCATGTGTATCTACCTGATGTCCCTCTTCATCCACCGTCTGTCGAGGTTGTTGTCCTTCACCTATTCATCACATAATATTGTCGTTCCGACCTCCTTTTCTGTGCACCGCTAAAAATAAAATAAAACAATGAATAACAAAACATGACCATGATAACATATGATAAAGTTATCCAAAAACCACACAACAAAACCGGAAAACTTTGACAAACGTTATCCGATTTGAGTTCAATAAAATCAGAGAACCTTGGTAAACATTATCTAGTTAGTACATTTTTTCGCATGCAAACCAGATAACTTACTTATAAGTTACTCAGTGTGTGGTAACGATAAACCGAGAATCTTCTATCTGTGTTCTCTAGTTTGAACTCTCTTAATTTAAAAAAGTAGTGATTGTGTTATCCGAATTAATGAAATGAGAAAAAGGTGATTTTTTTTTTATGGTATACAAAAACATTTTAGTCCAAACTCATAATTTATAAGAGTAGGGGATAATTGATTGAAAATTTGGGATATGGGAAGGATAACATTTTCATTTAAATTTCCTATGAGTATTAACTAAGCTGGCTAGAGCCCAGAGGGAGAAGAAATTACTCAAATTTTAATTTTTAATTGAAATAATCTATGAGCAATATTATTAGGTCTTACGATCATTTTTCATTTTGAAATTTCAAGGGTTTTAACATCCTCGTCACCGCAAAACCTTAAAATCTCCTTCTGTCTGAATCCAACTTGTCCGATGGCATTTGTCTCTGGATTTCAGCGCTTACTTCGCCATTCCCACTCCCACTTCACTTCGATTCGTTTCAATTCAACTCTCACTTCCCCCAAACTTTTCGTCAGCGGTGAGTAACCAAATACCAGCCTTTCCATCTATTTTATCTCCTTTTCTTTGCATCATAGTTTCAATCTAATGAAGCTCCATCTTTTAATTGAAAAGAAGTTGTGGAAGACATGTTGATTCGGTTGCAAAATACTCTGAAACTGGAAAGAGAATTTTTTTTGTACATGAAGCTCTTTAGGTCAAATATAATCTACATGTCTAGTTTGGTATACCTTAATTTGGTTTTACCTGAAACTTTTGTCTATAGCAATGCTAATTTAATCAAGTTCTTAGTAATAGCAGTTATCTAAGAGTTTAGACACCTCTGAAAAAAGGTGTGTCGTTCACGACACTTGTGATTAGGTTTAATTTAAATTATTACCTGTGTCGACGTGTCAGTGTTGGAGTCGTGTTTCCACTGTTATGCATAGTTGATCTCGGCAGAAAATTATGTTGAATCTCTATGACATGGTTAGTATTTTGATGACTTTATGGCGTAGTTTGATTCATGTATCCGATTTTACTTAATGAGATAAAACTTCGTTTTTGTTGTTCTTACTTGTTAGTTTGTTACTCTCATATCTGGCTAGTTTTCACTTATGTGAACTTAACAAACCTGTGTTTTTGGTTGATTTGGCGTGTGCAAAATATCTTAATTATATGTTATAACATTTTAAAATTTAAGTAACATGTCTTTTCTTGTATTTGTAATTTTGAACAGGTCTTTCGAGATTGACAACAGATGAAAAACTTACTGAAGCGTTTTCTCCTTTCGGGCAGCTCATGGAAGGTAATAATGAGCATTTTTATTTTATTATGTTTGGCAATTGGCAGTACTCAATTATAATATCCTTATTTTGCTTCATTTGTTTTGTGTTTGATCATCAACCATTTTGATTATACAGCCAAGGTGATAATTGACAGAGCCTCTGGAAGATCGAAAGGGTTCGCTTTTGTATCATACGCAACTGTAGAAGAAGCCGAGAAGGCAAGAGAAGGAATGAATGCTAAATTTTTGGATGGATGGGTTATATTTGTTGATCCTGCCAAACCAAGAGAACCTCGGCCTCCTCAGCAATCAGAATCTCAGCCTTCTCAAACAGGCTTCACAGTTAATAAGACTGTTGGATGGTGTGGTTGATGATTGAAGATACTTGATTGATTACTCTTATGATGTTGGAGGTAATATTTTAAGGACCGTATGATTCAACATAGCCAACTATACTCTGATTTTTTTTGTACTAATCAGTGATAATTGATTATTCGAGTTAGGCATTACTAGTGCTGTTGAAAATTTTGATGTCAAAGTGGAAACTAATTCTTCCTGTATTAAGCTGATATGAACTTCCTCCATACTTTTCACCATTATTTGTATTATTGACAGCTACCTGCTATTGAATTTTCATTGCTAAGGTAATTTCTTATGTATTTCAAGTATTTGCTGTTGCAACATTCCTTCATTTTTGACAAATGAAGGTTTTCATATCTATTGAGAAGCTGCAATCTTTTGGAATATAATCAACACAACACTATTATTTCCTTCTCTAAGACACTTCAACCTTTCATTTGAGAGGAATCCCAAATGGATTGAATGATGGGCGCACAGAAATGTATCTGATTAAGATAAGATGCATTGCAGAGGCCTAGCAATCAAGTCCAAGGCATGTTGATAATCACTAAAGCAAAACACATCTGTTGATCCAATGATCCAAGCTAACTTGAGGAGTCAAACGTTGCAGAGATAATGCAGGATTAAAGTTATGATAAGCTAGCTTTTCTCTGGAGCTTGCTGGCAGCATCACGAATTTGACAGTATAATATCATGCATGTCCGCATAATTTAGATGATCGCATAATGGACCAAAGACTACACAAGAATGATACCAAAAATAAGAATTACTCATAAATTATCCTACAGCTTTTCTCACATGAATATAAACACTCTATTAATTCAGATGAAATTCTAGAATTTCTCGCTTTGACAATTTCCCCCCTCAAATTTTAGATTTTAAAACGTGTTTTAGAAACTCTTGAATTATATAATCCCAATTACACCATTGAACAAATACAATGAATATAAACACTATTAATTCAAGATGTTACATGTCAAGTACAAATAAGACCACAAATCAGAAAAATTAGTTATTTTTTCATCAGGTTCAACCATGCATATTGCAATTTTATTAAGTGTCCTGAGACGATTCAAACTTGAACAAATATGATGAACAAATTTGACCAAGTTAACATTTAACTCGATCAATCCTTTGATACTATATTGTCTAAATATCGAGAATATGGTTCTCACACCGTCATGATTTTGAAGTTGCATGTTGGTGGACTGAACTCGTCCATCATTCATCGACAGACGAACAACGATACTCAACAATAACCACACTTATTGTGTCGGGGTGGTTGAGAAGACAATTCATTTGGCCCAGTTGACCCTTCATATCGGACAATGTAACATTAACATTGATCCTGAATAAAATGGGGAGGAGTTCCATTATTGTAGTAATCTGCAACTAGGTTAGAGTTTATTCTGACTAAATATAGATAAGAATAGTTCATTGCTTTTTTAAGTAAACTACAAATGAACCAAACATACCATTTTGTACATGTTCATGTGCATTCTAGCCTACATAAAGTGAGTGTCTGTGTAATCTAAATCACATAATAGAAAATAATGAATTGACAAGTTTCAAATTATAGAACCCAAATCATGCAAAGACTCCTTCAATATGGATCAAATTATAATATCTAAATTCAAATGATATATCTTTTGTTTTAAATTCTATTATTTGAAGTTTTTTATGGCATCAAATTCCATGTTTTCATAATAACATCTTTAAATTAGACTAACATAAACAAGAACATAAAATGACATTAAAAAGAATTAATAAAAAATATCCAAAATAATATAAAATATAACATGTCAAACATAATACAGGATAACTCATATACAAAATACAACCTAAGCAATCACCATATAATCATAAAAAGAATACATCCTAATTGGTTGCACAAGATCTACCTCCCCTCATCTTCAACCTTTTTGTTTGTTATACAATCTTGACTTCCTTCACAATTTCTTAAACAACAAAGTGGACATCACTGCTCTCCTGTATAGTTACACCATATAGTAACGGTGGCCAAGTCCTGAATGTGCACACATGCAGAAATCATACAATCCAGATTGCCATCTTCCTCTACTAGTTTAAGAATATGTTCTTAAGATGTGAGAATATGTAGAGATGTGACATATTAAAATACTACCTCAAGTGTCTATGTGAAATTTCTCAACTATACATGATTTGGGTGCTCTGGTCTTCAACAAACAAAATATGGTCCATTTACTCCACATATGACCACTTCATCCCAGATTGGTCATATTTTGTTTGCACATACCCGAACTGACGCTAACTTGCTCAAACATGTATCAGACCTTACACAATCCATATTTGATCTAACTAGAATAAAACTAGATGCCCTCAAGCGATCATGTGTCTCGGTGAGTGTCATAATTCTTAAACAAATCATGTACTAGTAGCTGATCCACACGCTCTTGATATAGCGTTGTAGTAGTGTATTCTTTTGTTAGAACAAAGATGTTGGCACATGGCTTAGTCTCAGTGTATTCCTAGTCGTACTCCCCTATACCAATACTTGGAAAATGGTGATAGATTCATTCCTACATCTAATATTAATTCAATAACATCAAATGAAGTGTTATTAACAACTAATTAAACAATTACATGAATATGTTATTCGAAGCAATGTCATGCATTGTCATAAATGCAATAATTTACTTGTAACACTCAACTCATTATAAAAGCAAGTCACTGTAATAGTTGTTAGACGACAACTTATCTAAAGGGGTGTGAATAGACCCCCGAGGTAAAGTTTCTATTTTAAAAATTGTTTTTGAAACACGCAAAAAACTATGGCAAGCAGAAGATTTAACTTAGATCGAATAGGTCGTCTAAACCGAATCAATTATTGGAAACTCAAATATGCGCAATACCGTATGAAATGTATAACAATGATAATCAATTAATAACTAAATTCTCAATCACTCGCTTTAATAGTTTCACTAAGAAAACTTATTTCCAACAAAATTAGTGGAAAAACGTAAAATAGTAAATTATCAAACACTTGGTATGCGATCAATTTTTCAGATTTTCCTTTTGAGTTTGTTGATGTCAAAAGTCACTTACAATCAATTTGATTATAAGGTAATCAACAAACCAATTTAAATTTGAACAATCAAAGGAGAAATCTGCACAAATCGATTACTTAATCTATGTATTTAACAATTTGCTAATGAAGAGTAAATGAGAGAGAAAGAGGACACATGAATTTGTTTAGTTGTCCTCGCTACGACTACATCTTCCCCCAATTTCAATTGGAATCGAGATATCAATCTTACTTTGCAAAAAGTAGTTTACATGAGAAATGTAGCAATCTAACCTTACAAATCTTATGTTTGATGTTAATCCTAGCACTTCTCTTCCCTTAAACTGAGTTTGATCAATTCATATCCAACAATACCTATTAATTCACCGTCTTGCGCTACTCCTTTGCAAGAAACCAACGTTATTCAAATCTTTCACTTGGTCGAATCCAATTTACGAATTATTGTCACCCAAGATTACCAATTGATTAATCGTCTTACACCACTCCCTTGCAAGAACCTTCTGTTCTTCAAAGTTTTCACTCAATCTAATCCAAATTGCTTAACTCTTTTCAAAACCCCCAAATCAACACCTTGATCTTGGAGGAAAATCCCTCACGATTTTTGCGATGAAACTCCCAACGATTCTCAACCCAATACACTGATACACCAACCTAAATTGGATGTTATCAACCTAATCTAGATGACATCCAAACAAAAAAAGAATATGTGTAGTTTGTTTGTGTGTATGCATATAAGACAGATTGAAGATGAGGAGCATTCTTTGTATGTGTTTATAGTTTCATCAACTTGAAAATGATGCATGTATGAAATATTTATAAGTGTTCAAGTTGGAGACAAAAGAGAAATCTAGAAGTTTGAAAAAGAATGCAACTTTTTAGAAAACTACAACATGTGTCGACACATATAAGTCATATGTCGACACATGTTAATGCATGTGTCGATCTGTGTAAGGTCAGAAGCTCCATGTTTTTAAAATGAAGTACATGTGTCGACCTGAAAGTCGTATGTGTCGACACATAAAAATAATTGTTTAATGCCATGGAATTGATTTTTAATGCAAGATATCTATTTCATACATGTTCTAAGTACATTCTAAAATCCCTAATGCAAAGATGCACATAATGACCCAGAAATATCGTCCAATATACCAAAATGTTAAGATTTTCCTAATTTTGACATCATGCAAAACATGTAACATTTGCACCAATAGTTTCTCATAGTCACCAACCAAAACTAAATCTCTAAAACACATCAAATATAAGTCAGATTAATCAAAAGAAATGCATAGCTCTGCCATTCACAGTACAAGCTACATAGGAGAACAACAAAAAAGGTTTCACTTGTTATCTCCAAACTTTCATTATATAAACCAGAAATGCATGAAAACTACAAAAGCCTCACAAAGCTTGTTCCATATTACAAACAAAAATGTGTTCCCGAACATCAAGCTGATATGTAGAAGACAGTTTCAAACTGTCTTAGAAGCATACAAAAATCTCACACCATACAATCCCAAGTCTATTCATCATATATACAAGCTAACAGACATATTTTTATTTATGCACATAGAAGGAAATAGATAGCATAAAGCATTCTAGATAGTTTACTCATTGTGCTTCCGCAACCGAGTAATGCATTTCTGTAACTGATTTTTTCAAGAAACTAGCTCCGCAGTTTGAATCTTGGCTACAAACATCATGAGTGTCAAAATCAGAAGAACCATCAATAACTTGAGAATCCGATGACTGATAGCACTGATCAGATTGTTCGCCAACGTTGCGAGACTGTTTCTTATCTTTGCCATTGCCCCCTCGGGCTGAATTTCCCTTGTTACCTTTCTTCATATTTTTCTTTTCATTCTTCTTCTTCCTGGATTTCGGCTGTTTCTTGTTTTTGACAGTATGTGACACTAATGAAGGTATCGGATCATACACATCAGCCGCCCATTTCACTGTCAACTTCACATGTCCTTCTCCGTTTTTATCACGACTGCCTTTCATGGCAGATTTAAGTTCCGAAGGGGCCTGTGATGTAAATCACATAGAAAAAGAAAACCATTAAACATGAAAATAAACCAAATTTTCATTGTCCAGATAACAAAAAGTGCAGTGTATTATGTTAGACATTGAGAAAAGCACAATTGCTTGCAACCTATAGACATTAACATTACTAACACTAACATTGTAACATAAGAAACTTACAGGCAAAGATATCGAACGAGAGTAAGTTTGATGAGCAAAATGCTCAGAAGATGATTCTGTAACAGATGCTGCCTCCTCTTCACAAGGAATTGGAAAGGTTGCCGATTTTTTCAAACACACAGTGTTAAGTTTTGCTTTGTTCGGTTTAATAACCTCGCATAAGATTTCCTCTGCTACATTGCATATCTCATGCCCCTCAGACGCATACTCCGATTTTTCAGCATCTCGAATATGTAACGACTCACTAAAAGTACCTTCAAGACTACTTATGCAGTTCTCGATCTTGTCATTAACCAAAGAACACACTTCCATCGAATGTATCAACTTACTAGGTACTATAACTATTCTGCATAAAAAAATTGAAAAGTTTATCTAATAGACATACAAATCTGAAATATCAGTACCCTGAATCTATCTAGCTCAACCAAATTTTACATGAAATGAAACTGCAGTTCACAAAATGCAAATGATTATACTCAAAAACACATTTTCTTCCTAACCGGCATAGCAATAAATCATGACATGCAAAATGATCACACTATCACTATGAATCAGATCTGGTCATAACTAATAACTAATATAATTTCAAATACAAATATCAGAACATGATTGCACAAAAAATATACCTTAAAAGACGAAGTTTGAAGCTCTAGTAGCACTCTCCAAACAAGAACAAAACAAAAATATCACTAGATCCCCAACTCTTCAAACGATCAACCTGTATCTCACTTACAGCAAACAACAGCAACTAGGATAGAAATATAAAAGCAAAAGACAATAAAAAGCACGAAAGTCCTTATGTTAACTAAGATTACCACGCCTATCACTTTTTTCAAGAGGTTTCAAACGATGAGATAAAGATCCATAATAAAAATCAGCGACAAAAGGAACCAAATGACGAAGAAGAAGTTCAATAGGCACCGAAGGCATTATTATATGCTCTTCGAAACCCTCCAAACAGTTTCACACCCAACAAAACGAAATAACGTTGAATCCAAAGGAAATAAACTCAGAGGTGTAAATTAAGGGATTTGAAAAACCAGAACCTAGCACAAAACAAAAACCTATGACATCAAAATGATTACAACATGAACTCAGCTTAGCCCATAGATAAATCAAGTTGAAAAATCAAAAATTGTGGTAGATCGGGAAGAACGTGATGGACACTGGATTAGGTTGTTGGAATCGGATAGGGTGGAAAATGGGTTTTGGTTGATTTTATAGTAAGGGATTCGAGAAGGTCAAGCGTCAAGTTGTTTGAAATTGTTATGTCTCTGAATCTCGGACGTACACGTTTCAGTTAACAACTCAATCTTAGATATTTTTGGTCATGTTGTCCAATTGCAGCCCATCGGTATTTATGTAGTCTAGGCCCAACATTTACTCCATATGGGGCCATGTGTATTCTCAAGTGAAAACAATGTCTTGTCTTGATTCAAGTCTCTCAAGAAAAAAAGAAAAAAAATATAGTAACAAACTCGTGTGTGTACGGGTTCTGATCTGGTACGAGCATTTATTTGTATAATATATTTATTTTAAATTAAAGATTAAAAAGAATAACATATTTTGATCAATAATAAAAAATTGTGTATACAAAAATATTTAGATCAATAATAAATTTTTTTCTCGTATAACATTTTTAGATGATAAATATTTGAGTCATAAATACTATTTTTCATATATAAAAATATGCATATCAATAATTTTTTTTCATGTATAAATATTATTTTTGTTTATGCAGCTTACAAAAATATCTGAATCAATAGTAAATTTTTATATATAAAAATATTTAGATTTAAAATAGATTTTTCCCATATACCATTTTTAATCAAAAATACTTGGATCATAAATACTTTTTCCGTATATAAAAATATTTAGATATATAGTAGATTTTTTTCTTGTATATAAATATTATTAATTTTGTTTAGGCATCGTTTACAAAAATATATGGATCAATAGTAATTTTTCGTATATAAAAATATTTAGATAAATAATAAAATTTTCCCGTATACCATTTTTGAATCAAAAATATTTTGATCATAAATATAATTTTATGATAAATAAAAATGTTTAGATTAATAATAAATTTTTTTCTGTATACAAGTATTATTTTTTTTCCGATATACAAATATTATTTAAATTTATAACATTTATAATTTCTAAAATTAAACATGTTGTTGTATGTATATTATATTAAAAATGAGATCTCCATTATTATATATTAAAAATAATAAAGATCTCCGATTATTATTTAAGTTTGAATTAATGGAAGGATCACTCTGATTTGATCTTATCCCTTCTTTATTCGCTTCATTCTCCTATTTAAATTATATATATTTATATATATATTTATTTAGAATTTTAAATATGTTGTCCATATTTAGAGTGTTAAAAAGATATTTACAGCATATTATACTTATTTTCAAATATATCATAATTAATATTTGTCCTATGATATTCATATTTCTATGAGGTAATTTGTTTTGTCCCTAATAAATTAAATATAATTTAAAGGATAGGAATATGAAGCAAGTGAATCCACACTTATATATATATATATATATATATATATATATATATATATATATATATATATATATATATATATATATATATATTTTGCGCCTAGCTATTAATACAATTTTATATAAAATTATGATTTGTAAATTATTTATTAAAAACAGGTTTGCTATATATACACCACATTTCTCTACACCTAACATTTACGCCATATAAGACAAGCAAGAAATGGTAAGTTGCACACAAATCAACATGAAATAAACTATTAAAAAAATAAATTTAGTATATTTTGAATATTCTACGGTGTGGGTGTAAAAGTGTAAAAGTTAGTGTAACAATATCTTTTCTCTATTGAAAATGCATTAATATGTTATCAATATATTTTATTCATTATGCTTTTCATGTGTACCTACATCTTTACTCCAAATTTCATCACTATCCCACAAATTATAGTCTAATTGGAAGTGGATTTTTTTTTTTTTATAGAAATATTGCAAAATATGCAATCATAGGGTAGTTACATTTCTATTTGGATGTCCAAAATGAAAGCTATATGGGGACAAAACAAATCACCTCAACTTCTCAACTTTCTTACTAAGGCTATGTTTGGATATCATAAAATCAACGGAGCGGAATGAAGCGGAGCGGAACGAATATACAATTTCATTGTTTGGAAAGATTAGGACGGAACATGGTAAGTTGTTTATTCCGTCCAAATTGGAGGGGAAGAAAAATTGTGGTAAGTGAAAAAATAAAATGAAATTCATACCACTTCATTCCACTCCACTCCATCCATTTTTAAATTATCCAAACAATGAAATATCATATTATTCCATCTCATTCCGCTTTGCTCCATCCAGTTTATCAAATCCAAACAAAGCCTAAATAAGTATCCTGAATAGATAATATTTTGTCTGATATACACTTAATATTTTCACCTTTCACTGCATCAAACACAACATTATAACTTATTCCCTTATTTTCCAATTTTTCCATCAATAACTTCACCAGTATACTTCAAAAATCCTGAAAGAAAATAAAAAACTAAGAGAAGGAAAATCAAAACAAAAGCAACAAAGTTTTTGTTGAGGTGAAGAAATATATCAGTTATGGTTAGAGGAAGAGACGCCAAACATTGTCTATTAATTCAGATCTGCAAAAATCAGCAAAAAAAATATTAATTAAATAGAATATAAAGATTAAAGATTGCATTTTTACATGGTTGATGAAAAAAAAAAGTAAAAATATTTCCTTTACAAATAGATTTGGAAAGAAAATAGACAGTAAAATTATAAATAAAAAGAAAACTAACTCTCACCGTACACAACAAAACCCTAACCATCATATATGTGTAGTTTAGTCCAGAGCTGAAAAAATCAATAATTTATTTAATGAAACAAAAAAATCTTAAAAATTTCATTTTTATATTATTTAAAACTTCAAAAGAAATTAAAATAAAAATCAGACATGCAAAAAAATAAAATTCACCTTAAGATCTATATTTTTTGTTTTCTTTCACCTTAAGATTGATAGATTTGAAGGAAAAAACGAAAAAAAGTAGAAGAGAACATAAAATATTAGGAGAAAGTAAGAAGAGAGATGAGAGAATAAGAGAATAGAGGAGAGAGAAAGAAGAGAAAATGTAGGAAAGAAAAAAAATATAGTGCAATGGAAAGCAATGTTAGAGATAGTAAAAAAAACATTAAATAATATATATTGAAAGAAGATTAATTTAATAATAGTATAAACTGTCAAATTGAAAAGGGGTTATGTAGTGCATTAAATAATATATATTGAAAGAAAATTAATTTAATAATAGCTATAACTGTCAAATTGAAAAGGGGTTATGTAGTGCATTAAATGAGAAGAAATATGATGGGAGAAGACAAATATTTTAATAACCAGATAATATTTTTTCTGTAAAAAAGATGGTCTACTTTTACTTTTCAAATGAGTAACATGTGAACAATTTGGTAAAGTTGTTGGAAAAATAAACAAAAGAAAAGGGAAGTTGCAAAAGCTATCCACGTGGCAGCGTGAGGAAGCAGCGGGGAAAATGAGTAATTTCCACAACACTTAATTTTCTTATATGATAGATTGTTCTTTCCATCCTATCTTACTCACACACCACTATGAAAATTTAATAATATTTATGATTTTTTTTTAATTTTAATATCCGAGTGCATTTAAAATATCAAGTTCGCTCATATTTTTATCAAATCAAAATTAAATATAAGTTAGAATTTTAAAATTCGGATTCACCCAAATCCAACTAATCCTCAAACTCAATTTTCTATGATGCTTGATGGTTAGTCTGACAAACTAAAACATAGAAGTAACGAGAAATAATCTTTATGGATTGTTTGAATATTAAAATCTATAATCTTTCATGTTACCACAAACCAGAAGCAATTGTCAAAATAGGAAGAACAACATACACTAACACAAATCTTTCATTTAACATACATAAACTACATAATATTACATAGAATTTTGTTAACCTAAAACCAACATTACATTTCATCATCACGAGATGGTTGAAGACGTTACAACATCTTTAGAATATCGTCGGTCGATCTCCAAACTGTCGCATCCACCTCGATCGGATCCTCTGTTTTGTAATGGTGAAATATATTCCACATAATCGTTAAATCTTAATTTGTTTTTAGCACAAACGTGTTGAATGGTATCTTCCATTCATTGTCAATCGATGGTGAAATATAATCAAGCTTCACAACTTTTTGATTGTCTGGGTATCGCAAGAGATTTTCTAGTTTGGATTTTGGATCGTCAAGACAGGTGATCCATGTGAACCTAAATTTAAGAGAAGGATTGTCGTTGTTGAAGTAGACAGATGTGGGATACGGATATTGAGACATTTTATGGTGTTTTTGTTAACAACATTAAAGGCACTCATATTTATACAAGTTTTAGATTAATATGGAATTTAGAAACTCAATCATGCCTCGGGGGATATTCTGAAAATTGAAATTTAGATTCACCCTTTTAACGCATATTGAAATGATGATTCTCAAAGGACAAATGTCGTAGCAGATGTCTGGGATAACTTGTCCAACTTGTTAAATCAGTTTTAACAAAGTATGACAACAATGATGATTCAAAGTAAAAATAATAAAAAACACAAGAGAATTGGTAACCCAGTTAGGTGCAACCTCACCTACGTTTAGGGGCTTTCAGCCTAAGAAAGGAAATCCACTCTTCAGTAAAATTAGTACAAAGTGTCTTAGATGAACAAGCTCATTGTTCAATGTCCATATTTTTAATTATATCGTAATGTCTTTTGATTTATGACTTCCCCTAAATATGAGAACCCCTATTACTAACTCCCTATCACTAACCCTTGTGATCAACATCAATAATCAGAAGATGAATGTTGAATCACAACTCAACTAAATAAACCAACAATTATTCCTTATGATACGATTGTAGGCGCTAGCATGGTGATCAAGAAACACAAACAAAAGAATCAAATAAAACTCTGGCACAAAGATATTCAATTAAGCTCGTGGACTAAAAAGTTAGAATGAGTCTGTTTAAATAGCAATCCATAGTTGGACTTTTTTTCCAATGGGAATGTGAATTGTAATCACCAAATATGGTGGAGATTTGGTTAAGATTTGTTTTTCCAAAGAGCTCCACTAAAATATTTGATTTGAATTTAAATTTAAATTTAAATTTAAATCTCCATAATTTAAATTTGTTCTAATTAAATTATCAAATAGATCTAACTAATCAGATTGCTAAAAGATAGCAACAAATTTGATTGAACCACAGTCAGAAAATATGCTCAGAATAACATCCAACATGGCCTACTGACAAGGTCCAAATGTTGTACACATGCTAGAACATCTGGTTCCACATGTGTCATTTCTTCACCAAAACATCTTGTACATGTTGTTTTGCATAATGCAGTCAATCCAACAGGAACAACAGTTTCCTTTTGGTTTGGTTTTATTTTTAAAAGTCAACTGAACCAAAGTGAACCACATGTTTTTTCTCTTGCAGCGTGCGAATGATTTTTATGGTAAAAACCGCTCAAACCGCACTGTGAACACTCCTAGTGACAATGTATCATTGTTACACTTATTAAAACTTATTTCAAGTCATTTTTTAAAATATATAATTATGTTAATTATTTTTAATAAAAATGTACTTGCTAAAAGTACAATATGTGACAATCCCTAGTGATATGAGAAAACTGAGGGAAAATATTGTTTATTTTAAAAAAAATCAAACATGGTGTTCCCAGGACCTATACTCTCGATTTTTAGCATGTTTGAGGTAAAAGTTTTGTCATAAAAAATGTTATTTGTAGTAGTGCACATCTTGTCAGATTGATAGACACTATGTTATCGCACTTGAACTAAGATGACTCCCTTTAAGGAAACGTATCAAATTTGCCTCTAATGCTGGACGATAGCACAAGGAATAAGAGATTCATGAATTTCACCAAATTGTTATTTTTTTCTCGTATAGCTTTATGTATGATTAATTATGTGTCTTCAAATCTTTGATAAGATCCTGGAAAACAAATGCATGATTCTCCAATACTTTCTTGAGCAAAGATGAAACAACTTGATAACTGCAAATATCGACACCCTTAACATCCACAACCCGTTCAATGTATTTATGCATAAAAATTGACATTTCTTCAATGTGTATGGTTTTTGGTAAAGACACTGAAGAAGATGGTTTGTTAATGTGAGCACCTTTGATAACACAATTTTGAGATTTTGAAATTGGAGAATCCAAAAAATGTATGTCAGCATGGTCGAAATAGGAATCATACTGCTTTGTTGAATTGTCACTCGATGTCGGTTTGATCTTCTTAATAACACCCTTTGTTTTTACTAGTTCCGTGGGTGGTTACATATTCTATGAAATAACATAATATCACGAAAGCTTGTATGTATTCCTAAGTGTACAACCATACTTTGAGCTATCTTAACCTATTTTCTCTGCTCGTTTGGCTTTGTGTGTCTTCCTAATTGTGTACAATCACACGAAAGGTTGTATGTCTTCCTAATTGTTGTCTCTAGATTTTTGTTCTAATAATGCAATAATGTGACCAATTGATATTTGTATCTCATTATGTTGATTTTGGATCATTTGATTCATAGAGTCACAAGCTTTACATAAATCACATTTACTATTAACCAACCAATTCTTCAATGTAGCATGATCAGATTTAACTCTATTAGTTTTTGTATTTCCATAGTGTCTAACTTGATCGGTCCTAGCACAAATAATCTTCCGATTTACCAGGTTTAGAATTGTTCTTTCAATATATTTTAAGAAATTGGATATTTCCCTCACCCTCCTAAAATGTATGACAAATTCAACATATAACTCTTTCATAGAAGAATTTATTATAACATTTCAAACATCCATAATGCTTTACAATATCACACAAGCTTTGACTGTTTTACCATTTTCACCCTTGATTTGTTTAGTCCCTACTATAGGCTTAAGTATACTTCTCATAATTTTTGCTATGTGATACCTATAAAGTAATGTATATGATGTAAGAAACACCTTTGCAATTGAATTTATCGATGAGATATCGCGATAGGTGACAATGTCTTGTGGCATATTTTCTTGGTCTTTTAACATAATCCTACACACTTATAAAGTCTAAATAATATTGTCCTCCTTTTCAATTTCCAAAAATGCAAGCCTTACTGAAAGAAGTCATCTCTATAAAAGTAACAGAAACCATTTTTAGAAGTGAAAGCTCATACTTGTTGGTCTTATATGTTGAATCAATTATTAGCACAATGGAAAATATGTTGAACAACTTAATGGAATCACGATGAGTAAAAAATATGTCTCTAAGGGTTTCTCTATCATCACCCACTTTGTAACTAGAGACATAATGATCATCATCCAAAAGCTTCAAAAATTACTCCATTTTAGATCTTAGACCTCTTATGGACTTGTTGTTTTGGGCATGAATATTGTATACTTGCTTAATATTTGAGACATTTGAGGTTTTTTGCATTTCAAAGTTGCAAATATGTTTTTGGGTTGCACCATGATCAATGTCATGTCAGAACTAATATCCTTCTCTTCAAAATTAAGGCGATATGCAATGGGATGACCAATTAACTTGTACCATAAATCATGATTATCCACAAACCACATTAAATGCCATTGTTTTATTCTCCTTAAGGTACCCCCGCAACTTAAAAGGACACTTACATTTCCTCGTTCTGGAATCATCCTGTTTCAACTTCCTGATAGGTTGTTACTACTTGCCATTTCTTTCGCATTTCATCATCATAAATATCAATCTTCTATCAAAACCACAATTTAGCCTCTTGATTACAATGTTGAACCGCAATTTGGTAGCATGTATGCGGGTTCATTCGAGCATATCGTCACGAATAACAAACTCTTGTTTAGTTTCAAATTATTTTCCAACATCTACATGGACAATACCTAGTACTTGGACATCACCCTATTTAACATCCATAGACACAATAACTTTAGGGACAACGTCAGGGTGCACCATAGATACAACCATATTAAGAAGTAAATTAAAATTTTACATGAAAATAGTCGGGATTTTATTTCCTTAAACAATATGCAACATGATTTGAATATTAAAACTCGCACGCATCCTTTATTTTTCAGGCAACAATATGCAACATGAAGGGGAAACTCATTCTCCTTTGCAAGCGGGGATGGATAGTCAATTTTTAACCCCGACTAGATTTGGGGGCAAGGGAGGGGCTAGTACAGGGAGGCGGGATGAGGCTGATAATGCTTCAACCTCCCACCGTCCTGCCCTGTTATCATGCTTACCTTGAAGTATGTGTTGAGCATCGTCACCTATGTGCTATCAAGAAGTATTTCTTATATTTTGTTGATATAACAATATTTATTGACAAAAGTGAAACTTATATTGATATTGTGTACTTGAAGTACCTCATGGACTTACTCGTTGTTCATGAGTATTCATGGAGAATTATTTGTCTTGCTTAGTTGTACTTATCTTCTCTAGATAAAACTCTTTATATGTGTGTGTGTGTGTGTGTGTGTGCGTGCGTGCGTGTGTGTGTGAAAGGATAATCTCATATGAGAGTGGGAAGAAGAGATAACAACTGTTTCAATAAAATAAATTGTTGAGATTTAATATATCACTTAGATGACTTATATTAATTATTTGCACAAAAAAATCTTTAACTTTATTTTTATTTATTATGTTATAATGTTTGATAATAATTGAAGGATGTTGAATTTTTAAATCAAATGGACAATAGAACATCTAGTAGAGATTTAAGCGCAAAATTATAAACAATAGGAACATAAAAAGATAAGGTTAAAGAAAGTGCTCGCTAAGATTTATACGTATTTGAAGCCCAAATATATATATTTTAAAGCCAAACATACATATATTTTTTTGAAGGCTAAATATATTGAAAAGGAAAAGAATTACGAAAGAACAGTTGACAAAATCAAACCCAATAAAAAAGTAGTGAATGTAAAAAATATAAACCAAGTCTATTTTTGACAAAATCCTTCCTTATCCCTAAAGAAATGGAATAGAAAAGGTGATGGAAGAAGTTGTGAGACCTATGTTGACAAAAAAAACCAGCACCACTATTCTCCTCTCTAAATAGGTGTATTATGTAAAAGTTGATATGTGCAATATAATCCATGTAAGATTTCTAGAGATTGCTTAATTGCCAAGGAACCAATGAATGCTTCGAATAACACTTGCATAACTAAGAGAAAATCCATCACTATCCAAATCATAGACCAACCCTTGTCTTTAACAATATCCATAGTCCTCATGATTGCACAAGATTCGATAAGCATAAAAGAGCTCCAACTAACTTGCTATGCAAAAGCCAAAACAAAATTCTCACTATGTTCACGAAAGATACCACCACAACCTGATGGAAAGAAATCATGATTGTAGGCACCATTACAATTGCACTTGATCCAGTCAAGAATACGCGGCTTCCAAATAACGTCTTTGATCAAAGGATCCCTAAGAGGATGAATGGTAACATTGAAACTTTGATCAATTTAAAATCAGCCATGTCAGAAGAATAGGTTATGGAGGAGTTGTTTCCTACAAGAGAAATTTTAGCAAAAATCTTAGTGTTGAAGTTGTGGATCTTGGGAATCCTATTTTTGAACCTTGACCAGTTTCTAGATTCACATATGACATTGATTAGGAAGGTTATAGTTTCTTTGAGGACTACTGCACATTGCTTGAATTTTCCCCGAATGCATATGTGCCACCGATCATTTAAAGTTATAGGCAAACTAGAGATATTGTTGATTCTACAAAGCTAAACTCAAAGTTGTCTTGCAAACCTGCACTAAAAAAAAAGATACAATGTGTTTTTCATAACACCATTACAAGGCTACACTTAGTGTCTACCAAGCAACCTCTCAACACGAGCTTATCATCTGTGGAAAGTTTGTCAAGCATTAGCCTCCAAACTAGCATAGTTTTTGAGGGAGGAATGTCCACACACAAGATGGCCTTAAAACCATAACATCTTATCACAAATTATGATCAAGTAAATCAACTTGCAGAATCTTTTGGATAAAAGCAACTTATTAAATTTCATAACGGGTATAAATGATGGTACACATGAGTTACATTAAATTACCCGTGACTACATTAATGCAGAAAATAAATTTCATAATTGATAGAAAGGATTACATCTATTTCATTTAAGTGTAACCTAATTGCATCAGTTTCATATTAGTAAGAAAATATTAGGAGTGACAAACAGGCATGTCCGTCTCGTTTAGATTCGTCCCGTAAAAAATAAGGTGGGACGGTCGAGCATAATTGAGGGTGCAGACCTAAAATCTTAAAAGTGAAGGGGGGACATAGTTGAGGATGGAGACCTAAAATCTTACCCTTCTCGCACTAAAAGTGAGGGCGGGACAAGCCGACCCTGTGCGCACTTCACATTTTAAGCCTAAGAGTATAAATTTATGTTAATATTCATCTCCACAAAAACTCGCAAATAAACGGGACAGCGGGGAACACACATTAGAAGGCGCACGTTGAACTCTCGGTCCAACTCACACTAAAGTGTGGTCAAACTCTCGGTCCAACTCACACTAAAGTGTGGTCAAACTGAACATACACAACAGGTCGAACCCATTTTTACCTTCCCTAATTTTTTTATAACCAAACTTGTTAAATTTCATAATTGTATAAGTCAATACACTAAATTTAGTACAATTTCATAATAGTATAACAAAATACAAGGAATGTGTTCTTTCCATTCTATATACAAATCCTATGCTAAATACAAAGTTTTTTTGTTACCACTTTTCTGCATAATTCCAAGTCTTATGCATAATTCCTTTGTCATTTCCAGTAACAGAATATCATATCAATTATTGCCAATGTATTTAAAGGAAGGCGATTTTGCTGTGAATTCAATTGATCGATGTTTAAGAATGATTCGACTATCTGTGTCAACAGGCATAGTATGAACCAGAACAAGAAAGCCTCTACTGTATACAAACTTGTTAGTCAACGGTCACTTTATCTTTATCTACCAATATTTTCATTTCGTTTTAACACTAGCAATTTGACATGAATTCGCCTATCAGACGTGGAAAGATTGTGGCAACCGAAGTGTGCAAAAATACATATATGACACCATAATTAACAAGAGACAAACGATTCACTTTGTAATTTCTATTCTAAAATCACCACAATATAACTCCAGACAATAGTGTAGTAACAACCATATCATACCATTGCACTTATCAAGTAATATTAATAGAGAAAACAACTTAGCTTATTGTCAGATAAATCTGAACTTCTCTTCCGTAAAACTGTTACAAAGTTAATTTGAAATTGAGAAAAAAACAGAAGCTAATTGCAATAAAACAATAAAATAAACAGATGCATGAGAAAAACAGCTGTAAGTAACACAATTCTAATGCTTCCCAGCAAATTCTCAGAAAAAAGAAAGAGACAACATATGCACTTTCTAGCTACTTTCTTAAGATCACAATTATCACATTAAAATAGACCTATGAGACAAGTTAACAAGAATCAATTGAAATAGATACTTTGACATAAATCAAATAATAGAAAAGAAACAACAAATCAGTCATTAGAAAATAAGTAACAACTAACAATAATTAACAATATTCTGGCATTGCAACTATCAATTGAAGGAGCTTTGGATGTTTTTTTTAATTTCCTTCATACATATTATTTGTCAGAGTAGAAAATTCCTGGAAATTTTAACATTAGAGCAAGAATAAAATTCTGAAAATCCATAGATAAAGAAAAGATTCATATTTTCATTAATATTCAAATCAACATCTGTAAATCTACAATCTTCTTTATAAAAGAAAACAAAAGACCAATTTATGAAAATCTAAAACCCTAAATCAAAGAGAAAGGGGAAAAATCAGAGAAACAATTAAGAACTGGTGAATTTGGTAACGGCCTTGGTACCCTCAGAAACAGCATGTTTAGCCAACTCTCCAGGAAGAACCAATCTAACAGCGGTTTGAATTTCCCGAGAAGTAATCGTCGGCTTCTTGTTGTACCGAGCCAAACGAGACGATTCTTGAGCGAGTTTCTCAAAGATATCGTTGATGAAACTGTTCATGATCCCCATAGCCTTGCTTGAGACACCGATATCGGGATGAACCTGCTTCAAAACCTTGAAGATGTAGATCTTGTAGGTCTCGACGCTCTTCTTGGTTCTCTTTTTCTTCTTGTCGGATGCTCCTTCTTTTGAGATCTTCTTCTCGGCCTTTGGTTTCTTCTCGGCCGGGGATTTCTCGGCGGCGGGTTTCTTCTCCGCTGGTTTCTTCTCTGCCTTTGTGGGAGCCATTGATGGTGTTGGTTGGTAGGAAATTGGGTTGGTTTGGAAGCGAGAGAGATGAAGTGATGAATGATTTGTGGGGAATGAGGAGAATGGATTTATAGGGTTGTGAAAGGGGTTTTGATTGGAAGGAGTGATATGGCGCGGATCGATGACGTGGAGTTTTATGTTTCGTTGATTGGGATTTGTTTGATTAACGGTGGTAATTGCACCTTTTTCTTTTTGAAGGATTTATTATACGGATAACGGGACCTATGTGTTTGCAAACTTACTTGGATTGGGTAAGCTGTTAAGCTATATATTTCGAAGGCACCTCTCATATATATTTTTTTTTAATAATCAATTTGTATCTAGCGGGTTTCGAACTTGAGACCTTGAGAGGAGCACACTCTCATGACCCAAGCATTTCACCGCTAAACCACACACACGCACACTCTCATAGTTAAAATTAAAAATTTCGATAAAATGTCTGATAATTTAATAAAAAATCAGATAGTGTATATAAAATTCGATGCACCGGGTATTTTAAAATGTTCGGAATTTTTGCTTAGTGTCATATTTTAAAAAAATTCAGAAGCAAACGGATATTTAGTCCATGTGTAAAAAATCTAATAGTTATAAAAGAGTGAAAAATTGAATGGCTAAGATTTTGCCGACACTTTTATACAGTTGTGATTGCATTGAACCGTTTTGTGTGGTTTAGAATAAATTCAAAGTTGCATAAATAGGGGTCATGTGTTATTGTTAAAAATAACATCTTACAATGCCTATTCCTACGTTTTTGTCTAAGACAAAAGTATACTTCAACGGGGCAAAATCTTCAGTAGAGTTTCGACTCACCAAAGAGGATAATCCTCCTTCGTCAAAAGATGAAGACATTAATGAAGATAAAGAGGGAAGATTACATAAGGATGAAAAATAAGAGACCTCAAGATTGGACAATCGCAAAGATCATCAGTTGGATCAAATTCTAGGAGACATCAAAAGAGGTGTAAGTACTAGATCACGTGTTAATAGTTTCTATAAGTACTCTGTTTTCATTTCTCAGATTGAAACTAAATCGATATTTGATGCTTTACTTGATGAGGGATGGTTACTTGCTATGAATGAATAGCTTATCCAATTTAAACGTAATGACGTTTGGGAATTCGTTTCACGTCTAGTTGATAAAGCTATCATTGGCGGCCCTATATGAGTATTTAGGAACAAGATGGATGAAAATGGCATAATTACTATAAATAAAGCAAGATTAGTGGCAAAAGGATATAATCAAATTGAAGGAATAGACTACAAGGAGACTAATGCCTAGATTTTAACCTTTACCAAATGGATGTTAAATTAGCTTTTCTTAATGACCATATAAACGAAGATGTGTATGTTGTTGGAGGCAACTCGAGGAGGTCGAGGGAGCATTTTACTTGAGCAACACCTTTGTGAGAGACACACCACATCTCCACCTAAAACCTCAAGGTGATAGGTGAGTGGGTTCTCCCACTTATATATGCTCAAGTCACCACATGCATTTCCAATGTGGGACTATTATCCACACTCACACTTAATTCTCAACATATGTCTCATAACCTCAGGGTTTTAAGGATCATGATAATCCTAACTATGTTTTTAAATTGAAAAAAAAACATTTATGATCTCAAACAAGCTCCTTGGTATGAGTGATTAAGCGGATTTTTATTCAAATAAGGATTCAATTATGGTAAATTCGACATAACTTTTTTATTAGATGCAAAATAAAGCATATTTTTTTAGTTCAAATATATGCAGATGATATTATATTCGGTTATACTAATGAATCTCTTTGTCGAGAGTTTGCAAGTTTAATGTAAGAAGAATTTGAGATGTCTCTTATGGGTTAGCTGACATATTTCTTACGATTGCAAATCAAGTTAGTCGAAGAAGACACTTTCATAAGTCAAACAAAATACTGCTTAAAGCTTCTCAAGAAGTTTGATATGAAAGACTCGAAAAGTATCTCAACACCTATGACATCTAATGTGCTTATTGGCAAAGACTGGAAAGGAGTGAACTTCGACATTACCAGGTATAAAGGTATAATCTGATCCTTATTCTATTTAACGGCAAGTAGGCCAAATATCGTGTTTAGCATGTGCATGTGTCCTGGATATCAAGCATAACCTAAGGAATCAAACTTTAAGATCGTAAAACATAATGCGAGGTATCTTAACATAACCTCCCAACATGGTTTTTGGTATCCTAAAGGTAGTGCTTGTAGTCTAGTTGATTTTTCTAATTCTGATTTCACGGGATGCAAGTCAGATAGGAAAAGCACTAATGGTACATGTCACTTATTTGGAAGTTATTTAGTTTCTTGGCACATCAAGAAGCAATATAATGTTGCTCTTTCTACCGCCGAGGCTGAATGCGTAGAAACTGGTAGTTGTTGTGCACAAATATTATGGCTAAAATAACAATTGCTAGATTATGATTTAAAACTTGGTTGTATTCTGATTAAGTGTGATAGTACTAGTGCAATAAACCTCACTAAGAATTCAATACTCCATTCACAAACTAAATACATTCAGATCCGACACCATTTTCTTAGAATGCTTATTAGACCATGTGAAGAAATCTCCAAAGCTGTCCATTTCAAACAGTTCAATTTTATTCATCATGTTGAGTAAATCAATGTATTCATTTTCACTCACCAGTTCACCCCCAATCCTGTCCCGACCTTTAGCTACATTATTAAAGTCTCCAATGACACACCAAGGCCCAACTTGAGTATCATTGATTTTCTCAATGTTCTTCCACAAGGCCTTCATTCTCTCTAGTTGGGTATGAGCATATACTACAGTTAACCAGTATTGGAATTCACCAGTTATAGCGTATACACCACAATGAATATGTTGGCTAGAGAGATTAAAAAGCTTCAAATCAACCTTAGTATCATCCCAGTTGATCCAGATTCTGCCATTAAGGTGAGCAGTAAAATTATCCAGCCAGCAACTTGTCATCCTAAGCTTGTCTCTAACCTTGGTAGTGTTGTTCTCTTTACTCTAGTTTCAATTAAAATGCAAATGGTAGGTCTAAGATGTAAGAGATGGGAGTTAATCTCTTTAATCTTTCCTACTTTATTTAACCCCCTTATGTTCCAAGATACTATTATGATCCCCTATCTATGGCTACTAGAGGCTCTTTCAAATCCTCTAGTACCTCAAAACCATTAATACAATGAATTCCAAATGAATTACCTGTTAAAACAGTGGACTTTCCTCTATCTCTACTCAATTTGGTGCTAAAGGTCCAAACTACTCCATCATTAGTCGCATTTATGTTGTTACTAACTCCTTTAGGAGTAGTAATAATCTCCACCGAAGTCCCTGTAAGTTCTATATGTTGCTTTGCCTCAGGTATTTCAGTCTTAGCTTTAGGTTGCCATTGTTTCCTCTTGCTTTTGATCTCAGATTATGTCCCACAACTTGGCATTTATCACAGTATCTAGGTCTCCTTCGTATTCAACCTTTTGAGTCACTGTGTTTCCTTATTTGTCCTTAAGATCTATCTCATCAAGAAGCTTTTGAGTAATGTCTACCTACACCAATATCCTCACATATGAAACTCGTAATTTGCTGGCAATACATTCATTCAATCACCAAGGGGGCACCAAAGGCGCTTGCTATCTTACTCAAGTTTGATTCTCCCCAGAAGTGGAGAGGAAGCATCAATAATTTAATCCAGATGGGGAGAGTTCTGAGTATATCCTTCTTGAGGTCGAATCCTGGTCTCCATTCCTTCATAAGCATTGGAATTCCTCTTATGATGTAGGGGCTTTTCATCATCACATCGTCCTTATCATCACTAGTGTTGAACCTTGGGATGAAGTATCCTTCATCATGAAAGTACATATATGGCAGTTGTATGAAGTTCCAAGTCTTCATCATGTAGTTCTTAACTGTATGTATACTCAAATCTTCACCAAGAACATACATGATTAGAGAATTTCTCCATAATTGCATCTCCAAATCCGCGTCGTCTTCGTCGATTTCGATTTCCATTCTTCCGTTAATCACAGTAAAAGGTACATATTTCATCACCAATCCCTTCGCAGGATTGCGATTTTCGTTGAGGATTTCCACCCATAGTTTTCGCTCCGCAATCGTCTCCTCTGATTTGTCGATTTGTTCGTCTTTTAGGGTTTCGTCAGGGTTTTCTCCATCGTTACCACTATCACCTTTGGTACTTTCAGTTGCAAAATCGCTTGTCTTCACAATCTATATCTTCGGTTAGGGCTCCAGAGACAATGAGTCGTCGGCATCGAAGGCACCGGAGTTTTCGGTGGCCGCCCTCAATTCCGTTTTTTCGCCAGAGAGAGAGTCATTTATCAGTTCTTTCAGTTATTAAAAGAACTAAAATCACCAAAATCATAGCACAAATTCCTGCACTTTCTCTACCATTGCACCACCCCACCACTTCTTTTACACTTTGATTGTAACATATGAAAAATAGAGAAAAGGGACTAAATTGATGCAGACCACACCATTTATCTTCTCCTCAACTGAAGAAAAAAAAAAGTTAGAATACCTCTAATTACTATTTTTTTTTTCTTTCTAATTTGTCCTTCAATTTCACTTCGTTGATGTAGTGTAATATATTACAATTTTCTTTAACATTGCAATATGCACGTTTTGTATTTGGTTGATATACATTACAAAATCATTTTACATTGCAATTTGCACTTGATTTAGATAACTCTTGTTTTAGGATCAGATAACTCCATATTTGCACTTGATTCATATAATAAAATGCTTTCCATTTTTTTATATATTGCAATATGCACGTTTTATAATTTATTTTTCAAGAATTGGTTTTTAAATTAAAAACAAGGCTCATGCCCGCAAAAGCCTGCAAAAAAAAAACGGAGCGGGGCGGAACGGACACATTAAAAGGAGTGGGCCTAGAACCTTGTCGCGCCCCGCAAAAAAGTGCGTGTAAAACGGGCTTTCTTTGCGCGCCGGACCCGTTTAGCCACACATAGGTGATTAATTCACTGTATTTAATAAGCATCTAGTAGTTAAAGGTTGCATTGTTGTGAAAACTGTTTTGACAAGGTATTATAATAGTTATAGTTCTCATACTGATGAACAGTAGCCAAGATTCAAACCTCTACCAAATGATTAAAAGACACTAGCATCTATTACTCTTAACACACTATGTTGTTGAGGAGACTACAAGGAAAATTAGTAGTGCACAATTTGTTCAGCTGGATCAAAATAATTCACCACATTTATAGTTTATCTTCACCAGTTTGTTTTATGCACCTCAAGCACTGTCATGTAGTACCCATAGTCATAGTCAAAGACTGAGATGCAATATGAGAACCATCATGTTGTACCCATAGTAGCTTAACAATATAGTACCATGTCCGACAAGCCACATAAGGTCAACAAAAAGGAATTGCAACGTGGATGAAGGGAACATTAGCACACCAATGTGTTTAAGACAATACAAGTAAAATCGAATTTGTAGAAACGACCAAAATAATGGGACCGAGGAGTTATTGTTGTAGGTAATTTTTCTGTTGAGTTGGAAGGGTGGGGCGGATGAACTGTTGGAGGTGTTATTGTATTGGATTGTCAAAATTACTTCAAAGTTGTCGAGGGCTACAATGTGATTGTGTAAGGATGAGAGTGAAATAAGACTGTTGTTTTCCAGGATGAAGAAAAAAAGTTTGAGACACAGAAACAAAAGGTAGTGGAAGAGAAGAGAAGGGATGCAAAGGAGGGGGAATAGGTCGGCCGATGAAATGGGATACAGAGAGGGTGGCGAACATACATGGAAGGTCAACCTAGAGATCTAATACAACAGCTTAATCCAACTGTGATGTACAAAACGTATCTTACTGTTACACATCATTAGACACAACCTATTGTTAAAAAATTCTTCATAAAATTGCTAGAGGAAAGTAACAAATGGCTAAATATAATCATAATAATGGACCAAATATAAAATGTCATATTATTACTTCTCCAAGCAAAGATAATGAGTTATTAAAAAAACCATGTCTGGTATCGAAAAATAAAAAAACCATGTCTTGCATCCTTTACAAGTATGATTTGAAAGCTTAAACAGGCATACAATGCAAGCTCATTCTTGAGATTTATACTGGGAAAATGGGAAAACAATCTCTGCTTCACAAAGGGAATGAGATGATGGCAACGACCTCTGCCTTCGATCCTTTGAACTTGAAATTCCAATTACGAAATTCTTAAAGCCTGCAAATTCTCCAAAGAACATATGAGAAATCAAACATAATACGTTCAAGTCTATGGTAAAGTTGCACTCAATGCAATAAAACAGGCAATAGAAATGCTCAAAAGCAAATTAAACATTTCTCACATGATAAATCACAGTATAGCACAACCATACAGTCCAACATGAAAAACATCACGGCCAATGAAAAAAGAAAGTTGCTAGATCCCAGACTTTGAGGTCATGGCAAACCACGGTAGCAAACCTCGGTCACATGAAAAGCCATTGAGAGAATATCCCTCTCAGCCATGCAGTTCATGCACAATTTTGCCATAGTTGAAAAATAAAGATGCAGCACAATCATTGCAGTTACTGAATTGGGACTATTGGATGAGATCAATTGACCCACATACCAATATCAACAAACCAAATTCTAAACACAATCTTAAATTACCAAAATCCATGGTTTCCGACAAGAATAAAGACACCTTAGATTTTATACAATCACAATTTCAGTAGTTGTAGATATAGGTTATTGGATGAAGATTGGATGACTTGCATTCCAAATTGTATTTTTAATTTAAAACAGATTTGGGGAATTTAACATAGACCAATCTTCATCCAACAATAAGGGATCCATTAACACAACATCATAAGGGTTTGGCAATTGGAGATTTGCTGCAACAAAAAACCAATGCATTCACTACTGCTCGATGAAGTCTCTATTAAATTGGAGCCTACATGAAGACCAAATAAAGAGCTCGAAACCCGATTTTCATCTAAAAGCTCCAATTCGCCAACTGGGGTGACTGTCATTTATTATTTACATAAAATGAGGCTCTCCGTGGTCACAGCCTGACTTTGGGAACCCCATTTGTGCCTACCGTCGAAGCATCACAAACCCTAAACACAAAAGATCCAACTTCCTAACAGCTGAATTAATGCACAATGAAAGGAAGTTGCTAGAACCCAAATTTTGAGTCATAGCCAACCTAGCTAGTACATGTGGGAGGCTATTGGGTGAATCTCCCTCTTAGCTATGCAGATGAGGCACAAACTTGATATATTTGTAAAAATGATGCAATCATTGCAAATA
Organism: Vicia villosa; assembly: GCF_029867415.1. Taxonomy (NCBI): domain Eukaryota; kingdom Viridiplantae; phylum Streptophyta; class Magnoliopsida; order Fabales; family Fabaceae; genus Vicia; species Vicia villosa. The sequence goes on from NC_081185.1 coordinate 133,548,597, forward strand.
GCAAATGGGAACTACAGAATGAAGACCTAATGACTCACAATCCAATATCTGCAACCAGATTCAAAACACAGACTTAATATGTGAGGCTCTAAAGTCTTCATCCAATTCACAATCCAATGATTGATTTTGACTATAACAAAGTTACCAAAATCCATGGCTTCCGACATTAACACAAAGCATATGGCATGTGAGTTTAGAAAATAAAAACAACTGAATACATACATACCAGTGAACGTTAACACGCCAAAATAATCAAACCAAAACAGACAAACAAATTTCACAAGATAGCAACAAAACAAAAGAAACAGAATTGAGCACCTGGGAGCAGCAGAATCAATGTTGAGATTGCGATGAAGAATCCTGCCAGGGGAAGGATTAACAGCACCATCAAACAAGTCCTTCAAACCCTTGTCAGCCGCTGCATCTACTGGAGGTGGTGTAGTAGGACGCTCCCCAGGCACAACCCTCTGAAAGTAGTTCCCATAGATATACTCAAGAGAAAACTGATGCTCCTCGGTATACCTCGGAATGTGACCATGCCATTCCCACACAACATACTCACCTTCTTCTTCGTCCACATGAAACCCAACAGCTATGCTACTTTCACGAATCATTACCGTTTCACCGGAATTAGGCTTCAGCGTATGCGATTTCCCATTGAGAATCCGGTAAACAACTTCAGCTTCAATCCGAGATTCTTCTTCGTAGATTTCGCGTATTCTGTCGTCTTGGTATGGACGGTGCTTGTCGTCTTCATTTTCGTATTCAAGTTCTTCTTCTTCGTCGGAAATGAAATCCTCGTCGGTAAGTTGGTTGTCGGAATCATGAACCTGAAGCCTGCCGATTAGGTGGCGGAGGAACATGGTGTCGAGGCGGTTGACGGGGGAGGAAGAGTTGTTCGGAGGGGAGCTCATGGTGTTCGACGAAAGTTCTCACTGAAAATGATTGAAAGGGTTTTGACGAAAACGGGTTTTATAGGGTTTAAGAAATGAAACTCAATCTAGATATTTTGCAACTGCCACATTTTTTTATTGTTTAAATTTACGGAAAATGATTTCTTTTAGAAAGATATATCACAAATCTTTCATATATGTATATTTCAATTCAATTTAAAGTAATTATAAATTAAGTTCAATGTTTATTATGAGGTTCGCTGAATTTGTTTGTTTCTAGAATATATTATATTTCTTTTTGTCAATAATTTATATGGGGAATTCTAATTTATACTTTTCCTTATTCGATTTTTTTTCAATGTTGTTCAATCTTTTGAATTTGAGCATCCTATCAACAAAAATATCCAGCCACGTCTCGGCATCTACGATATGATGAAGTGTCCATTTCGGTGATGTAGGTGGTATAAGGCATTCCGGTTTCAAGTAAACTTGCACAAAGTGACTCGTTTTAGAAAGCCATCCAATACACATGATGCAATCATTTGAATTTGTAGGCGGTGCGATGCGGAGTGGGAAAAAGCTTTCCAGAAAATCATAACGCGTCAAGTCAATGCACACCATATCATATGCGCATGCAATAAGATGTCTCATATCATGGAATCTCATCCATTTAGACACTGGTGCGTAAGCACCCATCCAAGGAACAGGAGTTTCGTTAACCGCTTCAAATTTAATGTCATCTCCATATAACCGCGTGTACGCTTCTTTATGCGTTTTCAACTCTTGGAGGAGTTCATGACGGACCAACATATGGCTCTCCTTTCCATTACCAAACAACGCCGAAACGGTTCGGTAACTGCAATTATCGTCCCCCACAACATCTACGATCCGCTCGATGTAAGGGTGCATAAAAACAAGCATCTCTTTGATGGATGAAATTTTTTGTAGAATAGGCATCTCTTCAATGATTGGAATTTTTAGTGGAATAGGTGTCGGAGGCGGTTTGCTTATGCGAGCTCCTTTGTTTGAACTTTTTTGAGATTTTTGAGATTTAGGAGTCGGCGAGTCAGGAAAAAGTTTATCGACATGCTCACAATAAGAAGGAGACCGTGAAGTCGAGTTACCATTCGGTGTAGGCTTCAATTTCTTCGGAGCACCCTTTGTCTTAACCGGTTAAGAAGGCAGTTTCATGTCGGTTGTTTCGGGATATCCAATCTTTCGCAATTGTTCTTTGATATAGAGTTTCATGTTGTCACCGGTCTTCGAAAACCTCTCTTGTATCGCTTCCAATTCGGAAGTAATAGAGATATTCGATTTTTCTCCTTTGATGTAACCATCATCACCAAAACTAAGTCTTTTCCAATGAGGGGTAACTTCGTCCATTCTTATTGGATCACCTAGTCTCACTTTTTTAGCATTAACACAAGCACACGGGAGACCATACGTTCAAGTAATAGTGTAACCACACTTTACACTATCGAAATCGACAGATTCGCCTTGTTTGGCCTCGTGAAAAATAAAGTTTAACCCGACCCAAGACACATTGTCGATCAATTGAGAATAAAGAATGTTGTCCCTAAATCGATGTTCCAACACCGTAATGCTCAGACCAAATGTGGTTTGTATCTCATTATGTTGGTTTTTGATCATGAGATTTACGGTGTCCCAATCTCGACACAAGTCACTCTTGCTATTAGCCAACCAATTTTTCAAACTAGCATGTGCCGATTCAACTCTATTGGTGGTTGTATTCCCAAGGTGTCAGACATTATCAGTCCACGCACACAAAATTCTCCTTCACCTTATTAAGAATGGTGCTTTCAACATATTTCAATAAATCCATATACTTTTAACACACTTTTCAAAATTGAATGACGGAATCGGCGTATAATTCTTTTGTCGAAGAATTTGCAATACGAGTCCATGCATCAATTATTTATTCAACAATCACATCGGGCTTCACCGATTTTCCACCTTCGGTATCTACTTATTTCCTCCCCACCGCCGGTTTAACCTTACTTCTCACATTACATGTTATGTGATATTGACAAAGTAATGCATTAGAAGAAGGAAATACCTTTGCCACCGCATTCATCAAAGAGGTATCGCAATCCGTAACAATCACCTTAGGCATCTCGACTTGTTTTTTCAAAAGTGACCGACACACCTCTAATGCCCACCTAAAATTATCCTCTTTTCAAACTCCAAAAAATTAAAACCAACGGTGTATGTCTTCTTGGTGGATGTAACACCGACCATCTCAAATAATGGAAGTCGATGCTTGTTGGTCTTGTAGGTAGAATTGAGAAGGAGCACTGTCAGGAAAGTGTTGAACAACTCTATCAAATCCGGATGAGTACAAATAATATCTCGGACCGTAACCCGTCGTCGTAAGTTCTGTACGCGACACATATTTGTTATCATTCAACATCTTCAACAATTGTTGCATCTCACTTCTATCTCCCCTAATCGCCTTATTATTGCGGTACCGGATGTTATGCACTTGCCTTATATTTGATACATTGTCGGGTTCCTTCCGTTTCAATGTGGCAAGTATATTTTTGGTTGGACAAGATTCAAGGACATGTCAGTAATACATGTCTTCTCTTCCGGATTGAGCGGACACAAACTAGGATGACCTTGTAAGTTTCCGCACATGTCATGGTTATGCAAACCACAAATAACACTAAATCTCCACTTCTTGCTAGCCACCATGTAACCACGAATTTTAAACGGACACTCACATTTTCTAGTACCCATGTCGTCTCTTTTAAATTTCCTTAGAGTAAGATGGTATTTCCCGCTTCTTTCGCACAACATTGTTACGAAATCTTTTCTTCTTGCCGTATCATTATCCGATCTTCCTATTACTGCACCAAAACCAAGGTCAGTTGCATTCCTACGAATCATTGCGAGCATGCTTTCCCGATCATCAAACTCTTGCTTGTTATTAAAGTCACCACCGACATCGACCGCCTTTACGACTACCCCTTCAACCTTCGGTAAAACATCGACTGATCCAACTAATTCTCTTGAGATATTACCGGGGTGCACCATACCTATTTGTAAACAACAACACAAATAACACAAAATCACAAGACTGCTGGAAAAAAACAGCACAGACACGTTCCGTAGATGCACATATGGAACGTGTTCATCTTCAACACGTTCCGTAGATGTACCTACGGAAGCAACATAACTTTTTTGACAGAAAATTGATGCATAATGTGAGCAGTGCAATGGACAAAGATGATTATTTACCTGAAATTCAGTCTTCTCTTGCTCCCTTTGATTTGTTGCACCAAAAAGTTGAAGTTTTAGAGTGGAAAATGATATTGATGATGTATGGTTCATATTTGTGGTCGTACAAGAGTTCATATTTATAGGCATTTAACGGTACGACGACCCATCCCATGGGTTGTGTTCTCTTAATATAATAAAGCGGTTACAACAACCTGGTATTTGATATGCGTGTGACGCGGAAAGCCGTTGGATGCATCTTGAAATTGGATTGCCTATATTCTCATGTAGAGTAGTTTTTATTCACTTCGAAGGTTCTAAACGAATTGTATCTCTCTTCGAATGGTCGATCGATGACCATTACAATCGATCCAAAATAATTACGTTCCTTTTACTATATTTGAATTTATTGTTATTAATTAATTTAATGCTCCATTAAACTTTAAAAGATGTTTTTCATTATTTATCTTTTAATTGATGTTATATTAATATATTAATTTAATATAATTTTATAATTTATTTTAATCTAAAACGAAATAAAATAAAATAAAATAAAAAGCAATACCTTGTTTCAAATAGCAGAACCTTTTTTAAGCAACGGGATTGGATTCAGAGATTTTTTGGGTCCGGTGACTTCGTAACTTTAGGCCATTTGAAATATGAATGAATGATTTAAATATATTATTTATTGAGAGAAAAATTAATTTAGAGAAAGATATAGAAAAAGTTACCAAAGTTACACACTCCCAAAACCAAAACTAGCGGAAAAACCAAAACTATCTTTGGATTTCAAAAATATAATTTTGAATGCACCTCATTCACACACTATTCGTTTGTTATTGAGTCAGACCCCAATTCTATGGTAAAATATAATTCGGAAATGCATCTTCGTATACTTCACGGAAGTGTATTTTAGGAAGTCACTGAACCAAGAAACAAATGCATAAATGAAACAGAGATAAATTAATAAAGTTGAGATGTTTTGAGGTTGATAACACTTTAATCAGCGTATAATTATTTTTATATAAGTATCAATGTTAGAGTGTTAATTAGTGGTATCTGAGCAGATCGGTCATTCCGGCTAGGTTATATGGTGATGTTTGTTCCTTTATATGTGATAAGTGTATGAACATCGTCGATACATTGTTTCTTCTAATGTTGATTCATTTGTTTGGTGATTCCCTTGTGTAGATTAGCTGAAACCTAAAGAAAAACATTGTTAACTTAAGAGTTGTCTGATTCAGTGTCAGCTAGCTCTTTAGACTCAGTCTTACTTTTTGAGTGCCAATCTTTTTAGATGATGTGCCGACATCTAATTGGACATCAGTCTCTTTCTCCATGATTGAACCATTGACTTTGGTTCTGGAGTATACATAAATTCTGCTATCAGCAGAGTAAATTAGAAACATTCCTCTGGTCTCTTTGAAGGAGTTGACCAGACATTCTTCCTTAAAGAAATTGTCTTCAAACCTTGGTCACACAACTGACTTATGTTTATCACAACACTAGTCATTAGTCCTTTATCAAGAAGAACCACAACACAACTAGGATATCTTGTTCCATCCAATTTCTCAATCCTCTACACTTTTGGCACTATCACAAATGTGGCATATAGGATAGACTGATCCTTAAAGACCACCATAACTCTTTTACTCCAGTCACGTGTCTGGAATAGCCATTGTCAAGAAGATATATCAATCTTCTTTTGGATAAAAAAACTCTAAGGGAAATACCTTCCTTGAGTTTTATCCACTGCTTGGTCACCCTTAGATTTAGTTGTACCTTTGGGATAGTCATACATCTAAAGAACAAAGTGGCCTGATATGCTTAACTTTTACCACAAAAGTGACATTTTTAGTTCAAGCCCCTGCCATTAGCTTGAGAATTCTGATGTCTAGTATGATGTTGAGACATTTTATTTGATATCATTGACTCAGATCTACCTTTGAAGGGAAAGAAATTTATGTTACTTAATGTTTTCTTTGCTTATTAAAGCCTTGAAAATCAAACCCCGTTCCTTTTAGGTTTCCAATCATCTTCCAATCTTGAAGAATATCCAAAACATACTGGAACCAATTGTTCACCAACCTCACAAACTTGATCATGGTTTTAAGTTTGGAGCTCAAAAGGTCACCTCATCCCGCAGGTTAAAGATAATATACTAACAATATCCCTTTTCAACTTTTAATTGAGAAATAGTTACCTTTTGTCTTTCTTCCTGTAGATAGACTTCTTCACTCTTTAACCACAATTCCTTATAAGAAGCAGTTAACTCATCCTGAGTTATTTCTTCATTGTAGAGATCTACATCACAAGCACACTTTCCTTTCTTGACAGGTACATCATCAGGATTACTACCATGATCAGATCAAGAAATAGAAAGCCCCTTTAGTTATTTCTTGAAGTAGGTAGGGCATTCTGCCATAAAAAGTCCAAAGCCTTCACATATATTTCACTGAATATTTTCACTTTAGATCCAACTTTACTTTGATCATCAAGGATCTTGCTGATGTCATAATTGATGTTCTTGACATATGGCCTTGGACTTCTATCCATTTTCGTAGAACTTGATTGAAATGCACAATAGCATTAAAATAACCCTTTATCAGAGATCAGGTTACAAAGTCCTACAGAGTTGGAGACAAAAGCCATGCTTTTGTTTTATTATTTTGAACTGCCATTTTGAAACAACTCACAAAAAATGAAGTACCCCAACAAGTTCATTGTTCTCATGTTGTTGATATCTTGGGCTTCTTCAATGGCTGTTACTTTCATGTTAAATATCTTGGGTAGAGACTTGAGCATCTTCATCTTGATCAGCCTTTCTTCTGGACTCTTTTCTCCCAAAACACCTAGATGTGCCTTTATGAGTGGACTTGAGAATTTTCCAATTATCTTTGGCCATAAAACATGTGATAATCAATTTGAACAAGTGCTTATGAATTCCATTGATTATGGCATTAAAAACTCCAGAGTTACAAAGAGCTAATTCATATTCTTCCCTTATGTATCCAGGACCATGATTCTTACATCCTGATAAACTTCAAGATTCTGTTGTCCAATGATTTTCTGAGACCTATCATGCTAGCTTTCCCAAAGACATACAGCACCAGAAAGTTATCTCTCTGGAGCTCACCCAATAAACCAAATAGGGTGTCTGCTCTGATGCCAATTAAAATTCTTCCACTTTTGACACATGTCATTGCTGATATCCCAACATCAAAACATGATGTCAAGACAGATCCCAATAAACCAGACAGTAAAATATGCAGAAATAAGTTGCAGAATGGTAAATCAGACAGTCAATTGTTAACCTAGTTTGGTGCAACGTCACCTACTCTAGGGGCTACCAAGTCAGGAAAGAAATTCACTATGATATTATTAGTTTAAAGCCTAAACACTCCTAGCTTACAACTTCTCGCCTAATTCCTACCTTGCGCATTTTCTACCTAGGAACCTCCTAGATATGAGATCCCCCTCTCACTTCCTACAACCAGTCACCGTCGTGATAAAACAATCCCAATCCCAGTTACTGTTTCAAAACAAAGAACCAAAAGAAATATTACACTTCCAATATAAAATACTTAGTTTTGTTGAAAAGTTTCAACCAAGAACAATACTCAACTCTATGCTGACAAACTTCAAAAGTGAGAACAATAGCTTGACAAACAGTCAAGTAACAATCACTCTACCTCATGGTATCAAAAAATACATGGGTGACTTAAAACACAAGAGATTCTCAAAATCTAAGACTCTAAACTTCCCCTAATTTTACAATTGTGAAAGACTTGATTATATTAGATTTAGGTATCCCTTTAAACACTACTCAGTAGTCCATGGGCTTCGAAATCTTCACCCAAATATTACTTGATCCACAAGCTAAGAGCTGCAC